>NW_006792756.1:611252-639290 GCF_000442215.2 Lipotes vexillifer
CTGTCTGCCCTCTGGTGGATGAGGCTATCTAAGAGGCTTGTGTAAGCTTCCTGATGGGAGGGTCTGGTGGTGGGTAGAGCTGGGTGTTGCTCTGGTGGGCAGAGCTCAGTGAAACTTTAATCCACTTGTCTGCTGATGGGTGGGGCTGGGTTCCCTCCCTGTTGGTTGTTTGGCCTGAGGCTACCCAACACTGGAGCCTACCCGGGCTCTTTGGTGGGGCTGATGGTGAACTCTGGGAGGGCTCACGCCAAGGAGTACTTCCCAGATCTTCTGCTGCCAGTGTCCTTGTCCTCATGGTGAGCCATAGCCACCCCCTGCGTCTGCATGAGACCCTCCAACACCAGCAGGTAGGACTGGTTCAGTCTTCTATGGGGTCACTGCTCCTTCCCCTGGGTCCCTATGCACACACTACTTTGTGTGTGCCCTCCAAGAGTGGAGTCTCTGTTTCCCCCAGTCCTGTCGAAGTCCTGTAATCAAATCCCACTAGCCTTCAAAGTCTGATTCTCTAGGAATTCTTCCTCCTGTTGCCGGACCCCCAGGTTGGGAAGCCTGACGTGTGGCTCAGAACCTTCCTTCCAGTGGGTGGACTTCTGTGGTATAAGTGTTCTCTGGTTTGTGAGTCACCCACCCAGCAGTTATGGGATTTGATTTTATTGTGATTGTGCCCCTCCTACTGTCTCATTGTGGCTTCTCCTTTGTCTTTGCATGTGGGGTATCTTTTTTGGTGAGTTCCAGTGTCTTCCTGTCAATGATTGTTCAGCAGTTAGTTGTGATTTGGTGCTCTCGCAAGAGGGAGTGCGCACATGTCCCTCTGCTCTGCTGTCTTGAACCCATCTCTTCAATTTTCTTCTTTTTTTGCAACACACTTTTACTTCTATCCTTCTGAGACTATGGTTGTATGAATGCTAAAAGTTTTGGTATTATCCCGTAGGTCTCTGAGTCTTTGTTAGTTTTTTCCTCATTTATTGATTCTTTCTTTGTCATCTCTGTTTTGCCGTTGAGTCAATTCAGTGAATATTTTACTTTGGATTTTCTGCTTTTTAGTTTAAAAATTTTACTTATTCCTTGTATCATTGATTTCTTACTTGAGATAGTCCATCTTCCACTCATCTCAAGAGTTTGCTTTTATTTTTTTTAATGAATGGTTATACTTCCCTTTTGAAGTCTTCTTTTTTTTAAAAAATAATAATACAGCTCCGTCTTCTAGGGATAGCTGTCTGTTGACTGTCTTTTTTCCTCATGAGTTGAGATTTTCCTAGTTCTTTCTATGCTGAATAATTTTGGACTGTATCCTGGACATTTTGAATATTATATTATGAGACTCTTGGTCTTATTTTCATATGAAGGAGAATATTGATCTTTTTGTATGTTTATTTATTTATTTTTTTTGCGGTACGCGGGCCTCTCACTGTTGTGGCCTCTCCCGTTGCGGAGCACAGGCTCTGGACCCGCAGGCTCAGCAGCCATGGCTCACGGGCCCAGCCGCTCCGCGGCATGTGGGATCTTCCCGGACCGGGGCACGAACCCGTGTCCCCTGCATCAGCAGGCGGACTCTCAACCACTGCGCCACCAGGGAAGCCCTGTATGTTTATTTCACCTGGCACTTGACTAGGCTGGTTTCAGGCCTCAAGTTCTGACCTGCCTTCTGTGTGCTGAGGTTCTAATGTCAGTTCACTTTTCATAGTGTTCACAGTACTATTTGGATTTGTTCTGTGTATGCACTGCTCAGAGGTCAGTCTCATTTTTATTTCACCTGGCACTTGACTAGGCTGGTTTCAGGCCTCAAGTTCTGACCTGCCTTCTGTGTGCTGAGGTTCTAATGTCAGTTCACTTTTCATAGTGTTCACAGTACTATTTGGATTTGTTCTGTGTATGCACTGCTCAGAGGTCAGTCTCATTTTGGAGCTATTACCGAATATATTAGTAAAATATAAGTGTGCAGCTCAGAGATAAGCATAGGAGTTCATACAAGTTGCTCATTTGGTCTGCCTTCTTCGTGTGATCTCTCTAACATTTTTTTTTTTACCTGCCTGGAGCCTTCTTTCTGATACTCCATCCAGAAAGCTGAGGCTTCAGTATTCCTTCTCTTCCGCACATTTCCTACATTTGCCTTTGCGTCTGGAGTTAAGCAGTCAGAGATAGAAAAAAAGCAGTAGGATTTTTTTCTCTTCCTCGTTATTGCAGCTCCTCTGAAAAGAAAGAAGGTTCCCCTCCCTTAGAGTTTTAGATGCCTATCCTGCCATGTGAGTGCCATCCTTCTGCCTGCTATCATCAGTGCAGAATTGCCTGAGGCTAGGGAAGGTGGAAACGGAAAATAGAAAACAACTAACTATTACATGCTCCCATTGTTTCTCATCCTTACGGACTCCCTTTCCTGCTCCTTGGGCTAGGAAGAGAGCTATTCCTGGAGCTTTTCCTGTCCACTTCTGTTGTGCACCTCTGAGTTTTGGGGCTGTCACTGAGTCCAGGCCAGGTGATAGCAGAGGGGAAAAATAGTAAACTCACTACTGCTTCAGTAAAAAACTTCTAATCTCCTTCTCTAATATACCTGCTATCCTTCACTTTCCAGAGTCCTTAGACAGCAGTTCTGTGCATCCAGGATTTATGTTTGCATTCAGTGAGAGAGGTTGGCTGGAGTGTGCTTGCTCCATGTTTGCTGGAACCAGAACCCGTAAGTGATCTTTAGACCAGAAGTAATACCTTCCCTTCAGCAGGGCTTAGACTCTGAGCGCTGCGGGGGCCCTGGAGATTTCCTTTGCTTTATTCCAGCTGCCAGTGTTTGGAAACATGGTTGCCCTGCTCTGCAGCCCAGCTGACAGCATTTTGAGTCACTGTGAAGAGATCTTTCCTCCCTAGTCCCATTCTCAGCTTTTCTGTGCCTTAAGTGTTATTATCTGCCCTTCTTCCCTGCCCCTAGCATTAGAGGGCTGTTGCAGTGGTATTCAGTGAAGGTTTGGAGTGCCTATGTGCACCTCAGTTCTCTTGCTTTTATTCACAGTTTAGGAAACACTGTATATATGCCCCTCGGGGTAATTCCTTCCCAGCTCTCTGTGGTGCTTCACAGAGAGTGTCAGGGGCTTTCTGTGCCCTGCGCTTAGCTTTAGTGGTCCCTGCTGCTCACATACTTTAGGGGGATTCTCTCTCAGCTCTCTTTCTCTGACCCAGTACTTACAGGTGATGATTCAATGAAGGGCCATGACAAGAAGTTGGCAGGTGGTACAGACTCTCTTTGTAGCTGGGGCTCCTGGGGATTCTGAACAAACACACCAGCATACTGAACCTTTAAAAATTTGTAAAAGGTTTATCTGGTTTCTCCTAACTCCCATCAATAGCAAATTTCTCTTCCATCTGTTATCCTACTCAGGATGAAAGCAGCCATGGGTCTCTTCATTCCTTCGAGGGGGAGCTCATCAGTTTCTGGGTTTTAGTTCATTTTTGTTTCTTAATATCTTTAGTTCACCAGTGGGGTTTAACATTTATAAGCTTGACTCTATCAGATTTGTTTTCATTTTTACGGCAGAAACAATATTATCTTGTGATTTTCTATATCCTAAGCTTAAGTTTTATATTTTTTCAATATTTTCCAGGACCATTTGTTGAACAGACATCCTTTCTGTATTGAGTTGCCTTGGTAAATTTATCAAAAATTCTGTTTTTTCTAATTATCTTTAAAATTTAATTTCAAAATTTCTGATTTTCATGATATTTCCAAGGAGCTTATAAATGTGCCATGATGAGGTCCCCTTTCAAGTGTAGTTATCTTGGGTTTCCACGCTGGTTAATTCTCACCGTCACTTTCTCCAATTTTCAGTGACCCAAATAAGGAAAATATTTCCTTGAGTAGCTATGGAGAATTTTCATCTAAATGATTTTCTAGTGATTGATAGTGATTCAAATAGAAAGACAAAATGAATTAGGAATAAAGAGTTAAACGTTTGTGTCAGCTTTCACACTTACTCTGCATAGCCTTCTGTTGTCAAGGCATCTATGCTACGAATGATTCTAGTTTCATCTATTCTTTGGCTATCCTGGGAAGGTGTTTTCACTGGATTCTTGGAACTGTGTATCACACGATAATTATATCATCTGAAACTTTGCATATTGTTATTTTGACAGCAACCCTTTTTTAGAAGAACCTAACTTTTGAGCTGCTAACCTCAGTGTCTTCTGATTTTGTACTCATCTGATCATTCCTGTCATCCTGGCGCACAGCTCTACAATGAGAATTCTTGAGGATTTAGGTGCAGCAGCTTTTTACTTAGTCACTGCTTCTGAAATTAGCATTCAGCTCATAGCACCTAGAGTGTATAGTGTGAAAAGCAAGCGTTCAAATAAACTTTAGAATCTCAGCAACTCATACCCCTTTGTTAGAGATTCAGTCTACATATAATTATATTAAAAGTTCTGAGGAGTCTTGACAAACAGATAACTGGCTAACTTTACTTAACTAGTGCTACACTAAATGGAGTTAGAATATATTTTTTCAGATATACCTATTAACAATCAGTTGTCTGGTAGCTGTCTATACTCCAGTGATTTCTTTTATCTAACAAGAGAATTATCTCTTCATCATTATCTCAGTCTGCAGATTCAGGGATATGAGTGCATTCTTTTTTTAAAAATTAATTTCACATTAGAAATACCAATATTTAGTTACATAAAATTTATATTTTAGTAATACACTTGGTAATAGTTATAAATACGAGCAGGACTCGAGATGCAGAGAATGAGGGACCATAGGAAAAATTATATAATCCCCAGAAATAGGGAACATTGGAGGACAGATAACAGGAGCACTTAGCAACACAGGAGAGAAGTGAACCTGGCAATCCTAGAAATAGCAATCTTAACATTGGTGTCCTTGGCAGGATGACTATACTTGTTGGTTTCTGGGGGGCGGTGGTGGTATGTTCATTTCCTATGTGTCATACAGAGTAAGAAGCTAGGAAGCTGGAGGCTGATTTGTATGTCCCCTATGCTAAATATCGTCCATACCTTATGTGTGGAATAAGATGCATTTCAAAGTCCTTGTCTTGGAGGAAGATGTTTGCTCAGGTATTGGATAAACATTTTATTCTATTAGAATTACAGTGTTATATTTGCTGAGCAAGGGCTCTGTTGGTTGATGATGTGTAAACTGAGGTACATAGACCTAAATGATTTATCAATTTCAGATACAGGATAGACACTTTCAAACCCATCTCAGAGAGAGCCCGTGCCTCTTCTAGCTCCATTAAGTTTAAAAAAAAAAAAAAAAAAAAAAAGAGCCTTAGAAAAATTACGTTTTTTTAACCTCAGTGTATATACTAAATATATGTATATATATAATATTATATATATAATGTATTAAATTTAAAAATAGTGAATATAGCATCAGGTTCCCCTTATCAACTGTAACCAAGCCACCACCAGTTTACTTTGTAAATAAGGAATCTTCAGTATGCTTAATTGTCTACTAAAATATACCAGTATTTTATGGAAACTTGTCTTTTTAAATACAATTTGGAATTAAATCAGACATTTACTTTTTACAATCAGAAGATAAAATACCATGCGACTCAGAGGCTGTGAGTAACTGATTAGCTTTGATATGTTTACTTTCCTTTACAAATGTAATCAAACCTTAATTGCTATTCACAAAAACACACTGATTTCAGGGTGTTTGAAAAGAAGCAAAAGTATCTTCATACAAAAATTAATAATTTCTCTGTCTTTTAAACTTTTTTATTTCTGGAGAACTATACATTCATATGAAGTTATACTAAATAATATAGAGAGATGCCAGTGTACTTTTACCCAGTTTCCCCCAATGATATCATCTCATAAAAAAATGGTATAAAATCACAGTATCAGTTGACACCGATACAGTCAAGACAGAAAACATTTCTATCACCACATGGAACCCTCATGTTTTCCTTTTATGGCCACACCTATTTCCCTGTTGCTCCCATCCCCTCTTTAACCCCTGACAACAGCTAATCTGTTCTCCATTTTTATAGTGTTGTCTTTTCAAGAGTCTTATATAAATGGAATCGTACAGTATGTGACCCTTTTGAGATTGGCCTTTTTCACTCAGAATAGTTCTCTGGAGACTCATCCAGGTGGTTATACGTATCAGGAGTTAATTCCTTTTTATTGCTAAATACTTCTTTGTTTAATCATTCACCTGTTGAAGGACATCTGAGTTGTTTCCAGTTTTAGGCTGTTACGAATACTACAAACATTCAGGTTTGTGTGTGAATGTAGGTTTTCATCTCTCTGGGGTAAATACCCAGGAGTTGCAATATACTGTTACATGATTTTGATTTATCGATAATTTTTTTTATCTCTTTGTATAACTTTTCCTCTGAGTATTACAATATGTGTACATAACTTGTTAGTCTACTGATGTCATCATTTTACCAAGTGAAGTGCAGAAATCTTACCTTCCTTTATGTCCCTTTACCGTCCCCCATTTAAATATAAATGTCTTATATATCTCCTCTACAAACATTGAAAACCACATTGCACAGTATTATAATTTTTGCTTCAACTGTCAAATGTAATTTAGAAAACTCATTAGAAGGAAAGTCTATTGTGTTTATTCATATTTTTGCTTACCATGTTCTTTTTTCCTTCCAGATGTTCCAGTATTCCTTCTTGTATCATTTCTTTTCTTTTTAGAGAAATTTAGACATTCTTTTAGAACGTCTAATGTTGTCTAAATGGTGAATGTCTAAAGAAAGAATGTCTAAATGGTGAATCAACAAATTCTCTTCACTTTTCCTTCATCTGAGAATGTCTTAATTCCCCCTTCATTCCTGAGGGATAGTTTAACTGGATAGAGAATTCTGGGTTGGCAGTTCTTTTCTTTCCAACATTTTCTTGAAGAATATTGGGCTGTTTCCCTCTGGTCTCCATGGTCTCTGATGAGAAATATGCTCTAATTATAATCAGTTTACCCTATAGGCATTGCACTTCCGGCCCCCCCCCCCCTTTTCCTTTTATTTTCAGAAGTCTGGCTATGATGTGTCTTGAGGTGGATTTCTTTGGGTTTATGTATTTGGGATTTACTCAATTTCTTAAATCTATCTATCCGTTTATGTTTTGGGTCAGCTTTGGGAAATTTTCACCCATTATTATTATATATTTTTAATGCTTTTTCAGCGCTATCCTCTTTCTCTTCTCCTTCCAGGACTCTGAGGACATAAAAGGTAGACCCTTTTAGTGTCCCACACATCCTTGAGGTCCTGTTTAATACTTTTCCTCAGTCTCGTTTCTCCCTGTTGTTCAGATGGTGTATTTTCTATCTTTGAGTTCTTTCCTCCGGCCTCCATTCTGCACTTGAGCTTTTATTCATTGACCTCTTCGTGTTGCCTATTGAATTTTTCAGTTCTAACATTTCCATTTGGTTCTCGTTTATATCTTTTATTTCTTTGCTGAGACTTTTCTATTTCCCTGCTAAGGCAAATAAGCTAATTCTAGTTTTCATTTGTTCCACGCATGTTCATAAGTGCTCACTGAAGCACGTTTAACCCGGCCACTTTAAGATCTTTGTCAGGTAGGTCTAACATCTCTGTCTTCTGGGAGTTGGCATCTATTGATTGTCTTTCTTCATTCTGTTTGAGATTTTGGGTTTTTGTATGATGAGTACTTTTTTTCAGTGACATTTGGACCTTTGTATTATGTTACAAGACTGTGGCCCTCATTTGAACCTGCTGCTTTGCCTGGCTTCCATTGACACTGCCCAGCAGGAGAAGGGCGAGGCTCTGCCTTGTTACTGCCAGGTTAGCAAGGAAGTCCAGATTCCGCATCAGCCTCCATTGACACCCAAGGGGGTGCTTCTCACTATTGCTGGGCAGGGATGGGAGTTCCAGCTCCCTGCTAGGCCTCCACCAGTATCCTCTCTGGATGGGCAAGGCATGGGAGTGCCTTGTTACTGTTCCCACATGGCCTCCTCTGGCACTAGGGGTGTTTGACCTCATTACTACTGAGCAATGGTGAAAAATGCCATGTCTCCACTAGGCCTCCTCTGACACCACCCCAGTGGGACATGGAGTAGCGGTGAGGGTCTCATTACTGCTAGGTAGAGGTGGAAGTCCAGGCTTCTCAGGGGGTCTCCACATACGTGGTGAGGGTCGTGACCACCTGATGAGGATGAAAGTCCTCATTCCCTATATGGCCGCCTCTGACACCCCTGTGGGTGTGTTGAGGTGACTTATTATAGCTTCACGAGTATGGAAATCTAGACTAGAAAATACCAGGGATAGAAATGGAGACCTTGAATACAGACCACTCTTTCACAAACTTGTCATATGAAAAGCAGCCCAAGATTGAAGTGCTAGCTGGAAGGAGGTATGGGATTAGAGGCAGAGTTGTTTGGTTTGGTTTGGTTTTAAATGATTGGCATAGTTGTGCGTTTGCATTCTGAGAACATCTGTGTGGTTGCAGAGGGTAAGGTGAGGATGAGGAAAGCTGCACAGGGGTGGCTTGGGCAGTGCATTCTGGAGCCCCTCTTCCTCTCAAATGGAGGGGGGCAGAGGGGCCCAGGGAAAGTGGCTAAGTCCCTGTTCTTGGGCTTACAGCGTTCCTTCTTTCTCTTTTCTGTATTTGCCGTGGCAATGAACTCTGCAGGGTCTGAATCATTGTTAGCCTAACGAAATGCTGTGATCATGGAGAGGTGGAAAACATGGAATGTATGGAAGCTTTTCGTATCATACGTACAGGGAAAAAAACCTCCTGTGTCACTAAAATCCTTACAGTGTCGACTCCATTCTTTCCAAACTTAAATCATCTGTAACCTGGATTATTTAGCTTTAACCCACAATAACTTTTGAGATGTCATATTTATAGTGGGACTTTTCAGTTTCCTATCTTAAAAATACTGATTTCTTACCATTTTGGAGGAGTAGGGAGTTTGATGTGATAACAAAACGTTCAACTCAAAGAGGAATTCGTTATAGGATATTACTTATATAGACTTAAATATATTTGCTTCTAGCACATGGGCTTCAGATGCCTGTGGTTGGGGAAGAGGAAGTGGGGTCTGGGTGAACAAAGAAATTACTACAAAGAGAAATACTGCAAAGAGACTGTAAATCCTCACTGAAACTAGTTTTTTTAATAGGTTTTGAAAAGTCTTTTTTTCATATGCATACATTCATGCTTTTCATATAGATGTAAATATTATTGTGCCCAAGCGAAGTACAGAATCATTTAAAAGTGAATCTATGGTTGCTTCTGTTCATCAGGTGTTTTCTAAACAAGTGACACAAAAGAAACAAAACTGCTCACTTGGAAGCGTTTGTGGTTGGGAATCATCATCACACACTCGACTCAAAAATACGAGTCCCGTGTTTAACAAAAGGAGTATGAGTAACATTCTATCCAAAGAACAGAACGTAAGTGTAAACCTTAAAGCAAGTGTACTTAATAAAGGGCACTAGCAATTTGACAGGTTCTTGGAGTGATGTTTGGTGCGTGAAAAAAAAAAAAAAGAAAGAAAGTGGCTCCATCTGTTACTTTCTATTCCTAACAAAAGGGAATAAAAGGAGATCATTTTGATCAATATCCTTTTAATTCCTGGACTTGGTATAAAATAAATCACAGTGTTGTAGCAATTCGTTTGTAGTGGTTAAAGCCATGTGACGTGGCTTTCATGGTAACATGGGTTTCACTTGCTGAGCGCCTGGGACTTTGATTTGCCATATTACCTGCTGTGGTGTAAGTGATGCAAAATAATTATTGGGGCTTCCTTGTCACAGTGGCCTATTCCACACCTGCACCCTTTTGTTGGGAGCCCGACAGGGATGCTGGATTTGAGTCTCCACTGAATAGATGTCCTCCCTGTGTAGTCCTTCTCTGCTGGATTGATTTATGGATGCATCAGGCTCTTTGTTAGCATGTAGACCCCTAATTAATTTAAAGTCCTCTGTAGAGAAATTAAACTCCTAGTTAAGATTTTTAACAGACTCAGATGGTGCTAATAATGGGAAGCAAGTCCTATTAATGGATTTACCATGGTCCCTGGCATTCGTCCTTCACAATGAGGGCTGGTATATGGAGCTTAGAGTGTATCCTCCAGTAAAGGATGGGCTGTCAGGAAATCATTCCATTATTGCCTCTAAACCCAATTAGGCTTATCGCGTTTGAGTTCTAGCTTCCCATCTGTGGGGTGAGAGAGGGAGAGACAGAGGCAGACACGGAGCAGAAGAGACAGGGTAGGGAAAGAGGAGAGACAGAGGCAGACACGGAGCAGAAGAGACAGGGGAGGGAAAGAGGAAAACCTGTTTGGATTACATAAAGCTGCAGATGTTTCTCTCCAACTAATGACTCCAAGTTAAATATCTACACTGGAGTTAGCCTTGGTTTAGATCAGAGTAGAAAAATCAAGGCAATTCTCAGAATGGTCTGAGAATAATTGGATGAGGGGCCTTAAATCACCACCAAAAAAAGCCTTGTTTCTTTAAATTATTGTGAATAACAGTGAATTCTAAATGGATTAGGGACTTAAATGCAACATGAAACTATATAAGTACTTGTAGAAAACCCAGATGAATTTTTCTTTGAAGATGTTTAGCAAAAGGCTTTCTAATTATGACTCAAACTCCAGATGCGATAAAAGGCTGATATATTTCACATAAAGATTAAACATTTTTGTGTGACCAAAAACACTATAAAGAAAGTCAAAAGACAACTGGCACACTGGGGCAAAACATTAGCAATATATATATCACAACAAAGGGCTAATATCCCTGACGTAAAAAATCCTTAAGACTCGAGGGTCAAAGGACCAAAAACCCAATAGAAAGAAATGGGAAAGAGACATGTACATGTAATTCACAAAAAATGATATAAAAATGACCCACAGGCATATGAAGAAAATGTTCAAGCTCAGTTCTAATCAGAGACATGCAAAATAAAACAACACTGAGGTACTATTTCTTACCTATCAAAGTGGTAAAAACAAGATAATAGCACAGCACATTCTGTTGGTGAGGCTGGAGGAAACTCACTGTCGTCCATTGCTAGTGGGAATGCAAATAGGTGCTTTCCTTCTGAAGGGAAATTTGGTAACATCTGACAAAATTGCACATGCACTTACGTTCAGACCCAGCAATCCCACTTCTAGGAATCTACCCTTATGATACACCTGCAGCAGTATAAAAGTATACACGCACAGGGTTATTCATTTCAGGATGTTCTGTGGTTCCAGAATACCGGAAACAACCTAAATGCCCATAGATAGGAGATTGGCTAAATGACCTATAGTATAGTCACCCAGTGGAGTACTCTGCAGCTGTGAGCAAAAACAACGAACAAAGAAGATCTCTATGAATTGATCTGGAGTGATTTCATATTTGTGTGTGTTGATATATGTATTTTTTTAACATATACACACATACATACATACATACACATTTTACATATTCAGTCCACACACACACAAATATGTACACACAGGTGATATAAACAGAAATATAGATAGGTGCTTCTGCATGTTACCATATAGACATCCGTTTCCCAGCTCTGTCCACTGAAGGAACTTAGAGCAATGGCATTCTGGTCCCAGTGAGCACAACTAGAGCCCAAATCTTGATTTCTGAATACCATTCTCCAATAAACTGAACTGAGACTCTTAGGAGGAGTGATTGACTCCAGAGCTGGAGCAGCAAAAACACAAGATGAACTTGAAATATATTGTTCTGCCAGAAAGCACAGAAATGCCTCCACTAGATGAACGTTTCTCAGTAGAACACAGGATCCAACCTGAAGGAGCTCCTAATGGCCAAAGCTGGAGAAATACGAGCAGCAAAATAAATAATATAAATAAAGTCAGAATTGGATTTTTCTATAGAATAGAATAAATTTCCAGGAGTCTTTACAGAGGGTTTCTAAAACTAGTGGACATAAGTGTGAGGGAAAAATAGAATTTGCATAGTCTCAAAGTACCTCACCCAAGGTATGTATATATTAAATACAAAGAGATGTTGGCAGCTTTACAGTAGAGAGACCTCAACCAATGATCAAGGTCAACATCACCAGTATTAAGACAGTGGCATCACGAACCTCTTGATATGATGCACTGAGAACATGTTTTTTTGTGGTTTTATTTGCCTAACAATACATACCCTCATTCCAATCATGAAAAAGAAAATCAGAAAAAATCAAATCGAGGAGCATTCTGCACAATAACTGATTTGTACTCTATGATTCTCAAGGTTATGAAAGTCAAGGAAAGACCGAAGAACTGTTATAAATGGGAAGAGACTAAGGAGACATGCCAATAAATACAACATGGGGTCCCGGGTGGGATCCTGGAACAGAGGAAGGATATAATTTAAAAAAATAATTGATGACACTCCAATATGCTCTTTAGTTAATGGTGTTATACCAATGTGAATTACGTCCATTTTTATCACTGGAAAAAAAAATGTAGTGCACATTTTCCTATCATCAAAATGTAGTGCATATTTTCCTATCATCTCTCCATTCTTTGTATCCCTTTTCCTAGTTTCCATATTTCTAGTACATCTATCATATGTGCTTGATGCTTGATATTTCCATATCCATTCCCTTTCTTCCAGCTCCCCCCAGAGTTGCAACGTGCCCTTTTTTTTTTTTTTTTTTAACAGGAAAGAACAGAAACGTAGGACATCTACCCAAGTTGTCTTTGGCAATATCCCATGCCCGACCTCCCGTCATTTCCCAAAATAGGGAGTTTACCTAATCTTCATTGAGAGTCGGGCGATCCATCCTCAGAGGCCAAACACAATAGCACCCCGGGTCTTCACTGGTCACCTCTGGCAGGAGGATGGAGCCCTCTGCTCTCCTGAACTTGAACTTTCTGCATGGAAGCACAGTGCATTGCTCCCAGCACTGAAACGCTTCCATAAAGATAAGATAAATCTGGGCTATAGCCTCTAGCAAGTAGCAGGATTTGTGATCCAGAAACACTGGGCTCATTCAGGAGTCAATATAATTTAGCAATCAATGAAGTGTTCAAAGACAGAAGGCGGGGATCTAAACAGGCTCTTCTGTTTGGAGTGTAATGGTTTTTGTTTTGTTTTGCTTTGTGTTTAACCATTCCTTGGCCTCTGTCGTGCTCAGCCAATTAGGATTTCTTTTGGAAGCAGCATGTTTGTGCATCACCGTTACATAATTTTGTGTTGCTGTTGAAATTCACATAAGCATAGGTAATTGATAGCACGCTATGGTTGTCTACATTTTTGGCTTAATGATAAAAAGAATTATATAACTGGGGCTCAAGTCTTACTTTCTGATGAACAAAATGCTCTTTCCCAAAGCCTCCCTTCATAAAACTTCCCTGTAAGTATGTGATGGAAGGTGCTTTTAAGGCTGTAGGTTTGACCTCATGAAGAAATCAAGATGTCAGATAGGCATATTGACATATGGACTTGGTCCCAGAAGAGTTCTGTTAATGGTAGTTTTTCAAAGCAGTATTTAGTTCTTCTCTCAATCTCTACATCCATTTACACCTTTATAGGTATGGCTCCTCTTTAAGAGCCCCTAGGATCAAAAGACTGTTTCTTACTATTATTATTTGAAGAAAAAGATTTATTTTAACCTCAAATGTCTTCTTTAAACAGCCCTTGGAGAATTCCATTGTTAGTGTCTCATTTTTCTCTATTCAAAACAGGTCTTCTTTTTTCCCTTCCTTGTTACTATATTTCAGTTATGGCTCTCTTCGCCATATTAGCATTAGTATCAGAAAACAGTACAAGAACTATGGAGGCGCTGACGTTGTCTGATTCACTTGTTGGGGCTATTGTGTTGACAGATATTTCTGGAGCTGAGAGAGAGGTAGGCTTCTCTGATTTTAGTATTGATTCAGGCTTTCCACCAGAAGAGGGAGCCACATTCATTTAAAATCCATGTTGAGTTCTTTTCTCAGCAAGTTCTGGATAGAAGGCATGGGGCAGGGTGCTCTGAGCACCGTGGCACCAGATCTCGCCTTTGGAGTGGGAGGGATACAGGCTCAGAGACCAGCACCAGAGGCTGATGTCATGAGGATACTTTCAGCCCTGGAATGAGGAGATATGTCTTAATGTGTTTTTATATTAAAACAATAATAGCAAAAATAAACTAAGAAAGATAACAACAAAAATCAAAAAGCTGCACTCTTTTTCCCCAAAGCCCACATTTCTACTCAGTTGAGGAATCACAGCTCTGTTGGATTAAAAGGATTGGATCTCTAATTAAGCATATAATAGCTTACTTTTCCTTATCATTCCATGAAAACAACTCTCTCTTCTTTTGTGGGATTGATGTCACAGTATGAAAAATAGGTTGTAGCCTTTGTCTCACAGTTTGAGGTAGGCCTTCAAAAGCATCCTGCCAGAAAATTCTCTCTACCTACCAGCTCCAGAGTCTAAAATTCCAGTGTGAAAAATTAATGTATTTGGATTAGTACATTTTACTTCAGAGAGTCTTAGAATTGTAAATATTTCCAGCATGGTAATATATTAATGTATCAGGAGCCATTTAACTGTGTATACTAGATTATTTTATTAGACTTAGGAAGCTTGTCATCTGAGTGACTAAACCAGGAGATGGTTGCATAGTTTCATTTTTAATTTAATTTTGCTAAGAATACTTAACATGAGATCTACCTTCTTAATGAAATTTTAAATGACAGTCCACAGCTGTTGACTGTAGACAGTGTTGTGCAGCAGATCTCTGGAACTTATTTGTCTTGTTTAACTGAAACGTTTTGCCGGTTGATTAGCAAATCCCTATTCCCACCACCGTCCCCCGCCCCCCTCCCCGTAGCCCCTGGCAACCACCATTCTGTTTGTTGATTCTATGAAGTTGACTATGCTAGATACCTCATATAAGTGGAATCATGCATTATTTGTCTTTCTGTGACTGGCTTATTTCACTTAGTCGTAAAGTCCTCAGGGTTCATCCCATACTGTAGTTCCTTCTTTTTTTTAAGGCTAAGTAATATTCCATTGTGCACCATTCTGTTGATTCTATGAAGTTGACTATGCTAGATACCTCATATAAGTGGAATCATGCATTATTTGTCTTTCTGTGACTGGCTTATTTCACTTAGTCGTAAAGTCCTCAGGGTTCATCCCATACTGTAGTTCCTTCTTTTTTTTAAGGCTAAGTAATATTCCATTGTGTGTGAACACCACATTTTCTGTATCTCTTTATCTGTAGATGGACATTTAAGTTGTTTCTGTATCTTGGATGTTGTGAGTAGCGGTGGAACGAACATGGCAGTGCTATTCGGATGGTTATGGTTTAAAGAGAACTGGAGAGAGGTTATTCCTATGTTGAGAAGTGGCTCAGGGCCCACAAGAAAACATAAATAAAGTGAGACCTCCAAAAGGACAATACAGAAAGGAAGTTTAGAAAAGAAGAATACAAGTGGCTGCAGATAATTCATCCATGGCTCCATGGCCCTGATGGAGTCTTGTCAACAGCCTCTGTAAAATAGGCTGTGCACGTTCCCATCCTTGCCAGGACGTGGATGGAGTTTCTCAGTAGAGTCAGGCATTAGCTATTCCTCCTCTGTTTTCCCCATCTATTACAACAATATGAATAGAGGTGAATAACAAAGTCATGACAGTAGGGTTGATACTACTGAGCAGAATCCCTTGTTATAACCATTGCAGAGTTATTTGAGAACTCACACTGAGAACAACCACAGTATGCACTGGATAATGGTGACAAGGACTAATATGTGTGGGACATTTTTTCTGCACAGGCTCTACACCAGCTGTTTACAACAACCCACGGAGGTGACTACTGTTATTATTAATACTGCACTCTACTAGCTCACAGAAGTTAAATAGCTTTTGCCCAAGTCCCACAGCTAGGAAGTTGCAAAGCTGGTTTTGAACTCTCTCTGACCTCAAAGCCCAAGTTCCCAACTATACACTTCCCATTTTTACAAGAAGTCCCCAGAGGCAATGAAATTATACATTTTCCCCCCAGTATTTTCGCCTTTCACATGCCTGTCTTTCCAGACATTTTGAAGAGAATTGCTTTTGCATGAACCGCTAAGATTTATTTAGACTATCATACGCCCTGCCTAAAATTATTTAAAAAGAAGTCATCCAAGGGGAAAAACGTTCTAAGAGTCAGTGTCTGGTTATTGCAGTTTCTTTCTACTGTACGTTGGGAATATAGTGCATTTTTTGCATCGATGGGCTTGTTTATTGCTTTGCAAACAAACCTAAGATGCACAGTGATGCCTTATGTGTGGTAACCCCTTAATTTCTTCCTCTTGCAGCAATTAGATATTTGCTGTTACCTCTGAGCTCTGCCAGGTCTATTTCATAGCATTCGTTCTTGTTTTTTGTTTCTGTTTTTATAAATGTATGTATATATTTTTATTTTATTTCTGGCTGCGTTGGGTCTTCGTTGCTGTGTGTGGGGGCTACTCTTTGTTGCGGGGCGCGGGCTTCTCATTGTGGTGGCTTCTCTTGTCGCAGAGCACGGGCTCTAGGGGCACGTGGGCTTCAGTAGTTGTGGTTTGCAGGCTTTAGAGCGCAGGCTCAGTAGTTGTGCCGCACAGGTTTAGTTGCTCCGCAGCACGTGGGATCTTCCTGGATCAGGGCTCGAACCCGTGTCCCCTGCATTGGTAGGCGGATTCTCAACCACTGCACCGCCAGGGAAGCCCAGCATTCGTTTTTGAACTGCACAGAAGCCATCCTATTTTCTAACTGGAAACAGACGACATCCACTTCTCTAGGTAGCACTCGTGGGGAGCTGGCCGGATGTACGTGCAGGTGTGGGCTTCCCACACACACACACTAACAACTGTAAGTGGGAACCAATTTAACATAAAAGCGCTGGGCTCAGCAGTCCTGATAAACTCTCATCAGACATCCTTGCAAGTGGCAAGCAGAGGCTGGATGCTTATAGCAGCAGTCCTGGGTTAATACTGTCACAAAAGGGAAGCTGTGTATAACCGCTGATAAAAGATGGCAGAATTGCTCTTCGAGAGGAAGAGATAGACGACAAACCATCTAGTTGTTATGTCAGTAAAGCTCCCCAGCCCCCTGGGAGAGCTTCTTGAAAGGCAAACAGATGTGCCGCTTTATCTGCACAATTGGACCTAATTGGGAATGAAAAGATTTCCATCTTGATTAGTGTGAGTGAGATTTACTGTCACACATCTCGTTGGAGGTTTCAAGATCAGGGTGGTGGTGGGATTCTAGAAACGGAACAGCAGCCAGAGCATTTGATCTGTCGCTCTTTATTGCAGAGAACTTTGGCATTTCAAGGTCAGGGTAGTTGGACAAGATGGCTGAGAATTGTTCAGGTGTCTTTGCCCCGCCTTTATGATGTTTATTTTATGCATCTATTGCTAATGTCAAGGGCTGGTATAGTTTTCTTACGTAGTTACCCTTATGCTAGGATGCTGGGTCCAGGGCTGGATTCTACAATGTAACAAGGATATTGAAAAAGAATGGAGAGATTGACTAATGTGGCCCCATAATGTCAGGGTTGCTGGGAGAGAGGGGCAGCTTTTCTGTTTGCTGGGCTGTGTTTAGAAGATGGGGGTACTGTCCATGGTGCAAAAAAGAAGTACAGGGGCTGGGTAAACTCTTGGACCACACATTGAGGAATCAGTCTACTCTTTGAGGAGTAGTCTCAGTCTCCTTGCTATGAAAGAAAACTGCACCGTTCCCATAAAGAGTAAGTGTGACCTTACAAAAGTGCAAGAAAAATTCTCTTAGTGAATATTAAACATAGATAATAAAAATATGTATATTGTATCAATATCTTGGTTTTTTTCTTCCTGGAGTGAAAGAAGAGGAAGCTGTTTTGGCGTTATAGGGTCGAGTCTCAAAGTCCCTCCTGGGAGAGAATGAAGTTAGGGCAAACTGAACTCCGTGATTCTCCATTGACTCAAAGGAGGAAGTGGGTTCTCCAGAAGGTCCAGCAGGGGAAACAGAGGAAGGGAACCAGGCAAGGGGGAGGACCCAGTCTGAGGGCTCCACATTGCCGTGGATCTCTTCCATTGAGCCATTGCCCAAACAACCCCTTTGGTTTGGGAAGTCCCTATAATGGAAGAGTCCCCCCAAATGGTACAGACATCTCTGTCAAGAGTGTACAGGAATCAACCCATTAGGGTAAACCTTGTTGGGGACTCTTGCTGGGGATTCCATATACCATGGGAATATGGTATTTTCTAGAAAAGGTAGATTCAAGCAAGATCTGTGGTCAAGAAATTTATATCAGTTGAAGTTCACTCTTGAAGACTAGTTTGACAAAATATTAAGTCAAGGACTGTGGCTTCACAGAGTGGTTGTTGAGTGCGTGGGCTCTGGAACCATGTTGTCTGACTTTGAATCTTGACTCCAGCTTTGCGACCTTGAAAACATCACTTTACCTCTTCTAGGTCTGAGTTTCCTCATCGTAGAGTGGAAATAGTAATTTTACCTAGTTCTAGGGCCATGATGAGGATGAAATGACTTGTCATATAAAATACTTAAAATAGTGCCTTGCACATAGCAAGCACACAATTAAAATTAGCTATTTATACTGTTATTACTATTCTTCTTACTCTTATGACATTGAAGCTGACATTGAATCAGATCATATTTATATAAACTTGTCATGGGCAGGGGTGTAACTGGTGAGCAGGTAGAGAGCAAGAATGTGTATTGGGGAGACACTTTCTTCTCATGTAAATAAAAAGAAAATTCTTTCATAGAAAATTGAATTTTCAACCTTTAGAGGTCATGTGATCAAATGTTATCCTATTACAAATCAAGACACTAAGGCCCAGTGTTAGTTGAGTTGCACAATGTAAAATGGCTAGTTCATGCCAAAGCTTGAACTAGAAAGGAATTCCTGTTGCGTGTGCTTTGATCCTGGGTATCATGGTGCAGAACTGTTGATTTGGAATCAGGGTATCAGAGTTCATTGCTTTCCTTCACTATATACTACTTCAGGCAGATCTCTTAACTGCAAAGGAATCATTTTCTCATCTGTAAAATAACAGGGCTTTCTGTCCTACAAACCCTTCAGGGTGGGAGGGTCAAATATATGAATATGATTTATGAACTCTGAAGAACTCTGCAAATATAAGCTCTGATTATGGTTGTGTCATTCACCATGCCATTCAGAAATTATCCACACTGGGATTGTTCTTAACGATGGCACAGATATGATGCATTCCAATGATTTATCTTAGATCTCTCAATGATAGCTCAATCCTTGTGCTGCCTTCCAGCTCTCAGTGACATTCAGATCATTGGGCCAAGCAGGCCAGGTGATAGTTTTTTTCAGGTTATCACCTGTCATCCCAATACTGAGTATTGCCACTTGAAATTTGTATCACCACAGGACTTAAATTTTATCACATGCCAACTCTATTGCTTTTATGTAAGTGGATTTCTGTAATGAGACCAGTGTTGGGGGGCGGGGAGATTTCTCTACAGACCACAACCTGTTAACCTCAAGACCCCAAAGGGGTTGGAGCCACAGGAAAGCACTTGAACTGAAATTTTGAATTTGCTCATAATTCAGGTTAGTGGTCCTTAATTCAGAGACAATTCCAGGTAATCTTGTTAATATATAATGTGGCCTGCTGATCGTAAACCATCTCAAAGGGGAAATACGTAAGGTTGACTGCCAGAGACTACATAAAGGGAAACCGTATTTTAAATCATAAGCTGGAGAAACGTCAGCCTCCTGAAACCAGATTTCAGGTTTTAAAGTCTTTCTGTTAGCTGTAGTTCAGTTCATGTATGTGATGAATTTTAAAGAGAATTCAAAACTATACTCAAACGAAAGACATAGCTTGGATAATGTGAGCTATTCTCTAAACTTGAGGACTTGAAATATGAAAGTGATTAAGATGAATCAGGAACGAAACATTCATCATTATCCTAGTTTGTGTATCTGTGTTTAAATTTAAGATAGGGGAAAGTAGCCTAGGGCAATAATACAAAAGACTAGGGAAAAATTATGTAAAAACAAAAACCCTATATTTCAGCCCTCTTTAGAAGGGAAACAAATTATAAGTAATGTAAATGACTTAGAAACCAAGACAGCGTTCAAGTAAAAGATGGCATAGCCAATCTGTGGTATATCATGCAGCCATTTAAATTTTAAGAAGGCTGTGTGGCAATATGAAAAAATTATTCATGACACAGTGTTACACAAGACACTAAATTGAATGTAAATTACGATTACATCTGCGTAAAGTATGAACCAGGTAAAATGACTACCATGAAGTTACATTGCAGTAAAATAACAGTTTTAATGTTTTCTTATCTTCCCAAACTTTGGAGTTCCTTCTCTGGAATGTTCCTCTCCCTGTTCTTTGCAAAGCTGGCTCTTTTCCGTCCTTCAGTAGAAGGTCTGTAAATGCTGCCTCCTCAGACAGACCTTCCCTGATGCCTCCCACCCCATTCCTTCCACCATGGTACCCCACTTGCTACTGCCAGAGCATGATCCTTAATTAGTCTGGCATCTGTGGGGAGCAGAGACCACGTCTCTGTCATCCCCACGGTTTATATAGCACCAAACACAGCATCCAGCATAGAGTAGGCATTTGAACATCTGTTGCCTAGTGAATGCTAATGGAATTAACAAAGAAATAATATAACTTTTTACATAAACTAAACTGAAAAGTGAATGACTAAATCAGAGCCCAGTTTAGTAATTTTTGTAGTGGACGATCTTGCCTTCATAAGAACAAAAGGCTTAGGATTCCTACCAGGGCTCTGCCTCTTTGGGCACCAAGCTACCTAAGGAGCTAATTAAGCATTAGAAGGTGACTGGGGAGAGTGGCATTCGGTGCCAGGGATGGCAGGTGATCATAAAGGCATGACCCCTGGATCTTGGTGACACCAGAGAGGCATCTTTGTTTCACAGACCAGGGCTTTAGACCCACCAGAAGCCAATGTCTCTGTTGTCTGCCCTGGACCCTCTGCCCATTCTCTCTCCCCAGCTCTTTTTTCTGTAGTTCCCTTCTGCTGAGAAAGTCAGTTCGCTTCTCTCTCTTTCTCTCCCAAGGCATGTAGCTGTAGTCCATTCATTTTCACGGCTAGGTAGTTTAATGTTGCATGGATGTCGACTAAAAAAAATGCACAACCTAAAAGTTGAGAGTTATGTTTTATTCCGTAGACACTCTGAGGTCTTCAAGCCTGGGAGACAGGACTTTCAGATCACTCTGACTGACTGCTCTGAAGAGGCAAGGAGGGAAGCCAGGATATATAGCAGTTTTTGCAACAAAGTAATGAAAAGATTCCTGTTAATTAAAGAAAATTAACTTAATTAACTTATCTCAAGTTAATGAAGTTAGTGCTTTTCAGTGTATGGAAAGAGGCAAGAGTGTGGGCTCACTGAAATCATTCCTTTGGTATGCCTCAGCTCTCTGGGGCTGGTATCCTGGGTTTTCTCATCCTGAGTCTCCTAAGGGCGTGTCACTGGGGGGTGGCTGCAGTGCCTGACTGATGGCGGGCATCCTCTTTCCATCCTGAGTTCCCTCAGGACTCACCGTCCGGGTGGCTATAATGTGATGGCTTGATGGCTGCAACATCCTTTGTTTACTGATATGGCAGGCGGCATTTCTCCTTCACATGGATGTACCGCAAGGTATCCATTCTACTACTAATAGAAATTTGGGCTGCTTCTACAAACAACAGTGAACATGACTCTTTCAAGAGTTTCTTGAAGGTACACCCTAGTAGAATCTCTGGGTCACAGGCTATGAGCACCTTGAACATTACCATAGAATGCTGACTTGTTTTCCAGGCAGGGGTGCAGTTTGCAGTCCCGCCAGCAGTGTAGGGGAGTTAGATCTACTGTGCATCAGAGTTTATCACTCTCAGTGCTATTGACGTTTGGGGCCAATAATTCTCTGTTGGGGCTGAGTGGGGGCTGCCTGTGGACTGTAGGATGTTTAGCAGTATTCCTGTTTCTACCTACTAGATGCCAGTAGCATCATTCCCCCAGCCAAAAATGTCTCCAGACAAATCTAGATATCTGTCGAAGGAGGGGAGCAAGGCAAAACCTCCTCCTTGGAGAACCAGGGCTCTATGACTTGGTCAACGCTTAGTATTATCCAGTCTCTTTTCAAACCTCTTAACACCACAAATCGGGGCATGTTCATACAGATGGGCTAATAAACCTCAGAGCAGGAATAGCTTTAGGCATCCAAGCACAGCTTATTGCTTCACGTTAAGATGTTTTTCCCACAGTTGTCTTCTAACACAAGTTATTTCCAGTTTTTAGGGCTACCCTGATGTACTAACCCCCACATGCTATATAAGTTTTGATTTAGTCAGATTCATGGAAAGAAGGGATTCCAAGGAGACTGGAGGGCAGGGGGTTAGGAATTTGGGCAAGCCAGACCTGAGTGTGGTTGTTTAAACAGGCTGGAAGTCTGTAAGCCACATGGGAGAACTTCCAGGAACGGGTACTTGATGTACAGTGGGGATGGTAATAAACAAGTCGCAGAGCAGAGTCATACCAAACAATTAGCAAAACCTCCACTCTGCGTTTATACATTTGTGTTATAAGGTATAACAGCAGGAATTAATTAATTAATATATTTATTTTATTTATTTGGCTGCGTTGGGTCCTCGTTGCTGTGCACAGGCCTTTCTCTAGTTGTGGCGAGCGGGCTCCAGACCACAGGCCCAGTAGCTGTGGCGCACGGGTTAGTTGCTCCGTGGCATGTGGGATCTTCCTGGAGCAGGGCCCGAGCCCGCGTCCCCTGCATCGGCAGGCGGACTCCCAACCACTGCGCCACCAGGGAAGCCCCCTGTTATTATTTTATTGAATCTTCAGCAGAGACAAGGAAAAGGAGGCAAAATTTGATACCCAGGATTAAACAGCCTCACCAAGTCGCATGGCTAGATGCAGGCAGAACCTGGATTCCAACTCAGCTTTTGAGCCAGAGCCCAGGTTTTTACCTTCTACTGGCCTCCCTCATCCTGTGGACGTGAGCTATGCTGTCATCCCTCAGTATTTGCAGGGGGTTGGTTCTGGGACCCGCTATGGTACCAAAATCCGTGGATGCTCAAGTCCCAGAGTCAGCCCTCAGGATCCACGAGTTCAACCACAGAGGATCATAAACATAGTACAGGATCCTCACTTGGTTGAATAGAACCCGCAGGGGTGGAGGGCCGACTGTCTTGGATGATGGAAACGAAGCAGCAGTTTGGGTGAAGAACTTTTTACACCATTTGGCACCATAGCTGTTTTTGTGGATGGGCCACCATAGATTGTTGAAAGGGATTAATTTATCCATCGTGAAAACAAGGTTTACCTGCCTCCATGGGGAGCTTCTCCATGCTTTGCATTTGGCTCTGTACACAATGAACCATTAGAGATTGAGTTCTTGCCTGAGGGCTTGGAGTTGTTCTCTCATTGTTTGCCATGCCTAACTTCTGTTATGTTGTCTGTTTTCTTAGGCATTGCTGTGCTTAAGATAGGTATTCACTTGATGCTTGTTTTGTTCAGTTGAGGTATGCCCATATTTAAGATGCTGAAGTTTTGAGAAGGTAAACTTAAAAAACAGATAAATTATTCAGTCTAGATACACAAGAAAAGATTCTTACCCAGTTTAAAATGCTGCTTCCAAATAACAGCATTCTTTGAATTTTGGAATTCATCTAATGCAATTACTGCTTGACAGAGAAACTGAAAGTTAAGATGTTAAGGCAACTGAGAAATAAAAATAAAAATTCCTTTGAAATGAGAATAGAGGTCAATAGGAAATGAAAAATGGTTAAGTAAATAAACAACAACAACAAAATTTAACTCTACTGCTCACTAAACCTTTTCAAGAATACATGGGTAAATATCATCTCAGCGTCTCTGAATTATAAAATTCCTTGGGCAGAAGCTATGCATTATTGAGTTTCAGTGCCAAATGATTTGTTTTGTTTTGTTTTTGTTTTTGTTTTTTATTGCGGTACACAGGCCTCTCACTGCCGTGGCCTCTCCTGTTGTGGAGCACAGGCTCCTGACGCGCAGGCTCAGCGGCCATGGCTCATGGGCCCAGCTGCTCCACGGCATGTGGGATCCTCCCGGACCGGGGCATGAACCCGTGTCCCCTGCATCGGCAGGCGGACTCCTAACCACTGTGCCACCAGGGAAGCCCCCAAATGATTTTTATTCTGAAGTTTTACTCCAGCAAAAAATATAAAGCTGGCCTGAGTGTTGACCAGTAACTGCCAGTGGTAAGGAGACATGATAGTAAGGTTTTTCAAGATGTCAGAACTTTTGGCCAGTGAAATATTTGTCCCCGTTTTCCTGTGGGCCTCTGTTATTGTCTGTTTCAGCTCAGGAACCCAAGAATACTTGGATTCCCATGACATCAGGCTTTTCTGAACAGCTGATAAATGAGGACTTGAGCTCAGTGCCCTTGTACCTCTACAAATAGAGGCAATTAAGTTAAAGCACAAGAAACAACTACGATCCGAAAACAGCAGTGTATATGCGGCCTTCATCACATGGGCAGAAGCAGGGCAGCCAGCATGCTAGGATGTGGTCATCTGGAGTGATAGCCCTTTAATTCCCCTTGAGGTTTTCAAAGTGTTGGAGGTGTTTTCTTTCTTACTTTTACATGTCTTGAAATTTAATCGTCTTTCTCAAACATATAAAGGTAGAACATTTTTTGCCTCCATTGAGATGTAGCATAATACCTGAGTTTCCTTGGGTAGTTCTCTTCTATACTTTCCTTTTATGGAACTGAAAACACCACCCTGGTCCTCTAGTGCCATCTTTATGTCGCTGATCCTTCACAATAATTCATTTTCTTATGTGGCAAACAGTAACATATGACTGTTTGGGGGACCCTACTCTTGAAAAACACTAGGATTACAAACACAGTTATTTTAACTGCAGAAAGTAATTTAAGAGGAGTCACAAGTGGCTTTGAAAGCTCTCAATTTCCTAGCCTGTCTTCTTAAAAGACTATATATTTGTGAAGGCATAAAGACTTGACTGTTTCCTAAATTAAAAAAAAAAAAGTATTGCATCAAGGAAGTCAAGTCAGTGTTTCCTTTTTTTTTTTCTTTTTTAATAAATGTATTTATTTATTGACTTTTGGCTGCATTGGGTCTTCGTTGCTGCACGCGGGCTTTCTCTAGTTGGGGTGAGCGGGGGCTACTCTTCATTGCGGCCAGCCTGCGGGCTTCTCACTGCAGTGGCTTCTCTTGTTGCGGAGCATGGGCTCTAGGGGTGCGGGCTTCAGTAGCTGTGGCTCGTGGGCTCTAGAGCACAGGCTCAGTAGTCATGGCGCACGGGCTTAGTTGCTCCGCAACATGTGGGATCTTCTCAGACCAGGGCACGAACCCGTGCCCCCTGCGTTGGCAGGCAGATTCTTAACCACTGCGCCACCAGGCAAGTCCCAAGTCAACGTTTCTGTCGGGGAAGAAAACGTTCCCCTTCTTTCCTTCTAGGTTCTTTGGCTGGTCTAACAATTAAATTGACATAAGACAGATAAACAAAGTTAATTTCATATGTACGAGAGTCCCACAAAGACATGAAGCACTTCCCAAATGTCAGGCAATGAGGTTTCTATGCCATCCTGAGCTAAGCAGAAGGGGTCAGGGGTCTGAGACTTCAAAGGGGAGGAAAGAGGATTCCAGGAGATGGGAAAAGAAAATGTTTGGTAAACAAATATTTGCCATGTCGTGCAGATAAGTCTTTCTGATGTAAGAAGCTATCTCTGGTAATAGCTGTCTTCCTGGTACAGGCCCCCTGTCTAAATTCCTTTAGGCAGTTAAGGGAGAAGTAAAATCTCTTCTTGGGTCTCTTGGGCCTTGATTGTCTTCAGTGTGAAATACTTCACATGTCAAAGCAGCGCATTCAGGGGTGGCCCCCCCTGGAACCTCATCATTTCCTTAAGAGTAAAACTGGGGCATCCAGTGTGGAGGTTGATTAGAGTAATAAGTCACAGTCCTGAGGGTGTTCAGGAAAGAATTTACGGCTCCTGCAGATCACTTTGGTTTTTTTCCTCTCACAGTAACACTATATTTACAGGGATAAATAAGCATTGTACTCCTTTTTCCAAAAATAAATATGATGCTGTGGCTTGAAGTATTGAATTTTTTTTTTTTTTTTTGCGGTACGTGGGCCTCTCACTGTTGTGGCCTCTCCTGTCGCAGAGCACAGGCTCTGGACGCGCAGGCTCAGCGGCCATGGCTCACGGGCCCAGCCGCTCCGCGGCATGTGGGATCTTCCCGGACCGGGGCACGAATCCGTGTCCCCCGCATCGGCAGGCGGACTCTCGACCACTGCGCCACCAGGGAAGCCCTGAAGTATTTATACTTCTACTTTCCATAGAGCAATCCCTTTTCAACTTAAAATGCTATAACTCTTGTAAATGTAGGTGCAGTCCTTTTTTAATTCAAAATATTTTTCCATGCAGATGTTTAATCTTTAGCACAGTGCTTTATGTGAATTTTAAATGCAGTAATTAAATGACTTCTTATAAAAAATAAAGTCTCTGCTAACCCTACTCCTTGGCAGTGATAGAAATTATCTAAAACTTTAAAAAAATGTTTCTTTTTGGCCTTTTGTCTATTTATGTAGAGCAACTTTTCTGAGGTTAGTGGTATGGTTGTGAAAAACATATGCTTTCAAAAGTGGTGGACGCCTAGTTATAGGTTCTGTATATGAACTCTGCAGGAGGACACAAAGTAAGTACAAGAAGGAGCCAGTGCCAGTCTGATCCAAATCATGCCTTGGGGGCCGGGGGTGGGGGGAATCGTGTGAAACCCCTTGAATCTGAACCTACATTTCAAGGGTTTTCCAGGAAATTAAGACGGATCTGTACTTTTCACCCTAGCTGTAGGTCCTTGGTGCTTGTAGAACAAGATGCCTTTGTGCATAGTTCTGGGGCTCCCTAGTTTCCTGCTGGCATGGAAAAAAAAGTAAATCTTTCTCAGAAAGCCTGAGCTTTGGGGGTGCAATTACTTTTCTAAACTTGAATCTCATTTGAGAGCTTCTAAGACTTAATCTTATAATGGGATTCTCTCTTTATATTTTCACCTGAAAAATATGCTAGTTGCCAGAGACCGCAGTGCTTTGCTCAGTAGTGTGCTGACATCTAATGCTGACATCGGAGCGCTAGGTGGCGCTTTTCCAGTTTTGGTTGGAAGGCTGAGTCTAAGAGCGTCAACAGTAGTGTTGCAAATGCAATGTGTACATGTGTGCACTCGGATACTAGGTAGTATTTGCCAAAGTGGTTGGCACACTGAAGGACCCATATGCTTGCATTACAAATGGGCCAGAAGTGTATTTCTATGGGACAAAGTCTACATTTAGCTGTGAAGTCACTGTTTTTAGATGTGTAGTGTTTGGATATATTTTTAGGTAGACCAATTTTCAGTGAGCACATATAGGGTTCATGCTAAGCAGAGAACACGGCTTTAGGTGCAGGAAGGTTGAGTCATGGGTCTTGACTCCAGTCTCACAGAGGATGTCAATGCAGTGGTTACTAAGCAGTTTATCCACAAGCATAAGAGAGTTTATTACTAATATAATATGTAAAACGATAGCCTTCCTAGAAATAGGTTATCAGATGGATTTTTCCTGAGGAGAAAACTCTGGGACTCAGCCTTGCAACTGTATATAGAAAGTTCTAAGCGAGGAAAGAGGTAGTAAGTAGGAGGAAGGATGAGTAAATTGCATGCCTAAAAGGTCCAATCTGGACACATTGGAAAGTAAGTTATTGGTTGGAGGAATTTCAGTGCTGGTCAGAGTTGTTATTTGATACATATAGTTCTCAAACCTTGTTTTAGCCATTGTAATGGGTTGAACTGTGCCCCCTGCCTCCAAAATTCATATTTTGAAGTTCTAAACCCAACCCCCAGGTTAGAATATGACTTTATTTGAAAATAGAGTAATTGAGGGGCTTCCCTGGTGGTGCAGTGGTTGGGAATCCATCTGCCAGTGCAGGGGACACGGGTTTGAGCCCTGGTCCAGGAAGATTGCACATGCCGCAGAGCAACTAAGCCCGTGCGCCACAGTTACTGAGCCTGCAGTCTAGAGCCTGCGAGCCACAACTACTGAGCCCACGTGCCACAACTGCTGAAGCCCGCG
>NW_006792756.1:639558-644336 GCF_000442215.2 Lipotes vexillifer
CGGACTCCCAACCACTGCGCCACCAGGGAAGCCCCCTATTTCTTTTTAAATTAATTTTCGTTGGAGTATGGTTGCTGTAAAACCTATTAACATGGAAATGCTCTGACTGAAGAAAGGATGGGGAATGGGACTCAGTTACCCCCATCATGTGCCCGCATAGTTTCTCTTTCCTTTGCTTCCCATCCCAGCTCTGGCCTAGGGTGACCCCTATGAATAGTTAAACCACTTTAATTCATGAGCCTTATGATCCATGCTGACCGAAAATGTTTGTGCTTCCAGTTGAGCTGTTCTTTTCAGTTATGCCAACTTGCTTGCTCCTGCCCCTGCCACGTGGTTTCACTTTTTTGAAATGCCCCCTTCTTCTTTATCTAGCACTTTTCTTATTCAACCAATTCAAGTTCTGTTTCCTGCACAAAGCCTTCCATGACTTCTATGAGTCGCACTGACTTCTTTCTCCTCCAAATCCTTCCAGAACTTCCAGAACTGTTCCAGTGGTTCTCACCAGGCTGCATCTCACCAGACTCTACTTAATTATGGAATGTGTTGCTTTACAGAGTAGTACTGCCCTGCATATAGATCATTCATAAGTTCTTTATATTAGTTCTTTGTTGTTGCCATAAAAAAATTATGTAAATTTAGCAGATTATAGTAATAGGTGTATTCCTGTAGGTTCCACAGGTCAGAAGTCTGAGTTGCCTTGACTGGTCTCTCTGCTCCTGATCTCACAAGGTCCAGATCAAGGAGTTGGTCAGCTGGGATCTGATTGGGAGGTTCTGGGAAGACTCTACTTTCCAAGTTCATTCAGGTTGTTGGCAGGATCGGGTTCCTTGTGGTTGTAGGACTGAGGGCCTCATTTTGCCTCAACTGGGGGCCACCCTTAACTCCTAGAGGCCTCCTTCCAGTCCTAGCATGCAGACCCCTATGTCTCAGAGCTAGAAATAGTGCATTGAACCCTTCTTTCAGTTGGAAGCTCTCTGACTTCTCCTCCTGCCTCATGTCTCTGCTTCGAACCAGAGAAATTCTCTGTTAAAGGCTCAGGGGATTAGATTAGCCCCATCCTTATAATCCAGGATAATCTCCCTACTTTAAAGTCTGTAACCTTAATTGCATCTTCAAAATCTCTTTTGATAAATTTACAGATTCCAGGGATTAGGGCATGGACATCTTTGGGGGGCATTATTCCCACAGTCTTTAAGAGCTAAAGGCCTATGTTGTACTTGTTCGGTATTCCCTCTCCCCTGCATCCCTAGATAAGTGCCTAGGACAGCAGTAGGTTCGCAGTAACTTTAGCTGGTGATGGATTAATTGAATGATTGATAATCATTGAGGTACCTTGTGTTATTAAACCAGTAGCAAATGATCTAAATTATATTTGATTGTTTTGTTGATGGAATATAAGATGGATCGAGATCCCCAATACTGAAGGTATACAGATGAGCAAGTGGTAGAGTTAATCTAGAAATGAGGTAATAGGGGTTGTTGTGGAAATAGAGACTAGAGAAGCTCCGTTCTTTGGAGGCGTGAATAGGACACCTGGATGCTACTGTTAGAATAGGTGGCCCCTTATTTATGTGTCTGGCACAAAATCTCAGTGGTATTTTTTGAACGAGCAAATGAATGAATAGAGCACCATGAATTTTCTTAACTCATAATTCAAAGTGAGTTCAAAAGGTGAAACTTCCATTCTGAAGATTGAAGTGTGTGTTTCTATTCATGTTCTTAAAATTAAATGGAGCAAAATTGGTACTCATCTTGGATTTCCCTTCACAGCCCAGAAAAATATTATCTGCAGGCAGCAGTGTGTTTTCTTCGTACTTGCGCACATTACCTGTTTCTACAGCTGCATCCAGTATACTGAGATCAAAGAACACAATGGTAGCAAATATACTCAGCACTTGCCTCAAATAGGTTCCAGTGAAAGCCTCCGTAACTGAAAGTGCACTGAAAGGAGAGATGGAATATTCTAAATTTTTAAAAGGATAATTGTCTGAATTTTGCCTAGCTTTACACACACACACACACACACACACACACACACACACACACACACACACACACACACACACACACACACATAGCACAATACTCCTCTATGGCTACCCATAGCCTCTTTCATTTAGGAGCACATCCACCCTTTAGCTGAATTGCATCAAGTGTTTTATGTCATATAGCAACCATATTCGTACCCCTCAGTGCTTCATGAGGTAAAGAATTAGCTAGAATACCTTCAGTTATATGGGGGGATTTATAAGGCAAATGGAGGATCATTTTTTTCAGTTAGCAAATACCTTCATTCACTGTATTACATGGATTTTTTTAATGAAAAAAATAATTAAACAAGTGTTTCTATTAATAGGATCTATTTAATAGTGGTTTTACAACTGCTCCGTCAATAGCATGAAATCTTTGTTTCTCTTCTGTGCTTTTTTTGTCCTTTTGTACATTATCCTAGTGTTTGTCAAAGTGAGGGTCAAATGCAAAACCACCAGAAAAGCTAAACCACCAGCTAAAAGTGCTCATTAATATGGAAATTCCTGGGCCACATTTACATCTTTTGAGTTATATTCTCTGGGAGCACATCTTGAAAAACCTCTTTAAACAACAGAATTGTGAAAACCAAGAATGAAAACATGCAGTGGAGTTGCTCTTTTCAAAACACTCAATAAAATTAGCTACATATAGAGGTTTTTTCCCCTTTCTGTAAAACCTGGGCAGATGCGACCCCTTTCCTCTGCGTATTATGATTGCCTCAAAGTAGGAGCATAGTATAGTTTCTTTAGAGGCATACGTTTTCACGAGCAATGAGTAAACGCATGGAAGAAGGGTGTGTTGAGTGCCATTACTGCACTGTGACAGTGACTGTGCTTGAGGTTTGGTGGGTACAAGAAAGTAGAGCACCATTTGGCGGGCCCTTTGGTTACCTACAGACTAATTTGAGAGATGAGACATATATACTTTCTTTTTTTTTTAATTTTTATTTTATATTGGAGTATAATTGACTTACAGTGTTGTATTGGTTTCAGGTGTACAGCAAAGTGGTTCAGTTATACATATACATACATCTATTCTTTTTCAGATTCGTTTCCCATATAGGTTATTACAGAATATTGAGTAGAGTTCCCTGTGCTCTACAGTAAGTCCTTGTTGATTACCTATTTTATATACAGTAGTGTGTTTACGTTAATCCCAAACTCCTTACTTTTCCCTCCCCTCTACTTTCCCCTATGGTAACCATAGGTTTGTTTTCAAATTCTGTGAGTCTGTTTCTGTTTTGTAACTAAGTTCATTTGTATCATTTTTTTTCAGATTCCACATATAAGTGATATCATATGATATTTGTCTTTCTCTGTCCGACTGACTTCACTTAGTGTGATAATCTCTAGGTCCATCCCTGTTGCTGCAGATGGCATTATTTCATTCTTCTTTAATGGCTGAGTAGTATTCCACTGTATTTATGTACCACATCTTCTTTATCCATTCCTCTGTCGATGGACACTTAGGTGGCTTCCATGTCCTGGCTATTGTAAATAGTGCTGCAGTGAACATTGGGGTGCATGTATCTTTTTGAAGAATGGGTTCCTCTGGATATATGGCCAGGAGTGGTATTGCTGGGTCATATGAAATTGGTAGATTCCAAATGTGAGGTGTAGGCAATAGCAACTGAAAGTGTTTGAGGAAATGAAAGATCAGTGTAGGTTGGCACAGTGGCAGGAACAGGATAGGAGCTAGGTTTTAGCGGATACATATGAAAATGAGTAGCAAATGGTTTCAAGCAAAAGGGACAGTATGACACAGAGCTGGAGATCTTCAGAATGTGTTCAAGGTACAGATAAACAGCACCTGGAGTGGAAAGTTAACTTAAAGAAGTGGTAAAATTGATGAGAGAATTAGCGTGGGACCAGCTTGTGAAGAATCTCTCAAGTAAGAACTAACAAGTTTGGGTCATGGTAGTTGGCTGATAGGATGCCATCACACTGGAGATAGCCATGATCAGAGATTTAAGATGTAAAGTGGAAAGGGAGATTGGAGGCAAGGAAACAATTTAAAAGTTTAGTACAATTATCTAGGTCCCAAATAATAGAATCATGAAGCGGAGTTGTGGAAATGGCAATGGAGTAGTGATGGATACAAATATTATTGTGGAAGAAGAACCAACACCCAGCATCTTAATGGAGAATCTTTGCTTTACTGGAGCAAAGTGTTCCAGAAGGAAATTGAGATCTGGAGCCTGGAAGCAATGTATGTGAAAGGCATATGTAATCTATAAGGTTTCATAGGATTTTCCTTTATTCTTTTGTTAGCACGTAATTTGGGGACACTTGGAAGGTGCCTGGTACATGCTATGTTAGACTCAGCAGATGCAAAAACACAAAAAGACCTGTCCTTTGCTAAGGAGCTTCCAGAATTGTAGAGAAAGTTGAACCAACAATCCCAAGAAGTCAGAAAGTGATACTGAGCTTACAAGTCTGGGTGCCTGGGAGGAAGCTATTAATCATAAGACGGGGCATGACAGGAGCAGCTGGCTTAGAAGGAAAGAAGGCAAGTTGACTTCTCCACTCGTTGAATTTAGGGTGCATTATACCTGTTTGTATCCCAACAGGAAGTAGATGACACATTTGAAATAGGATAATTCAAGAAGGGTTTATTACATAGGGACTGTTTACAAAAGCGTGGAAATAGGGATACTACAAGAGACAGTGCAGATAGCAGAGACTGTAAGCAGTCAGTGTTTTCGGCCTGTCTGAGGAAACGTGTAGGAAACATGTTCCCGTGTAGGG
>NW_006792756.1:644346-663626 GCF_000442215.2 Lipotes vexillifer
GGAACAGTTCCTAGAACCTAGAGGGGACTAGGTCCTTGTATTAGTCAGGGTTCTCCGGAGAACAAGAGCTAACAGGATGTGTGTGTGTGTGTATGCGCACGTGCAGGTGCGCACGTATCTACCTATCCACCTGTCCATCTGTCTATCTATCTATAGAGAGATTTATTTTAAGGAATTGACTCATACTATTGTGGAGGCTTACCAAGTCCAAAATCTGCAGGGTGGCTTGGCAGGTTGGAGATCTAGGGAAAAGTTGTGCTTCAAGTCCAAAGGCACACTGCTGGCAGAAGGCCTCCTTCTTCTGGGGAGGTTAGTGTTTTTCTAATAAAGCCTTCAACTGATTGGATGAGGCCCACCCACAGTATGGAGGGTAATCTGCTTTACTCCAAGTCCACTGCTTTAACTGTTAATCTCATCTAAAATATACCTTCACAGCAACATCTCAGATAATGTTTGACCAAATATCTGGGTACTAAGGCCCATCCAAGCTGACACATAAAATTAACCATCACGGTCCTGTAGTGTGAGTTACTTTGAGAGGAGCAGTCACTTTTAGTGGAAGGACATTAGAAGTGTTCAGAGGTTACCTTGCAGGGAGGGAGCTTGGTAGTGGTTGTCAAAGTGGAGCTCTGAACAGCAGCATCAGCATCTCCTGGGAACCTGTTAGAAATGCAGATTCTCAGGCCCCATCGCAGCCTACTGAATCAGAAATGCTGGGATTGGGGCACAACAATCTGGGTGTTAACAAGCCCTCTTCTGTGTGATTTTGATGTTATCTAAACACAAACTATTGAGTTAGGTAAATAAATACACCTCCCTCCCTTCTTCGTCCTTCTGATCTCTTGCTGGGTCTTCTCTTGAGCCAGACCTTACAGGATGCCAGACAGTACAAAACCCATTAACGAGGACAAGATAGGGTAGCCTCCCAGGGCAGGGATCAGTGTGGAAAACGGTAGGAATCTAATAGTCAGAAGGGTATTATTGAAACATAATTTTTCTCTCTGAAACGATCCTTATTTTTACCAGAGAGTGCCAAATTAAGACTAATTTGCTTACCAAAAAAATAGATTCAGTAAACTTGGCCTGGTTATTTACACAAGTACAGCAAGAATAGTGATTTATCATATAGACTCTTTTAAATCTGCTTTGCTGGAATTTTTTATAAGGAATCTCCAGACTGAGTTTTTAGTAGCCTCTCAAAGCTAAGAAGCTAAGTCAAATTTGCCATCAGACTTTGCCTGCATAATACCTATAGATTTGGGTGAATTCCTCTCTTTTCGAGGTTCTCAAAATATACTGAGGTTCCTGGACCTGCCAGGAAGTAAGCTTTGTTACTCACCAGTAAGATTGCTGGGAATCCTGTAAGCAAGTTACCGGTCCAGTTTTTTGTTTTTTGGGTTTTTTTTTCCCAAGGAGCTTTATTGATTCCTTAAAGCTGTCTGGTCATATCTGAGTCTGTGTATGTCTCTCTCAAATATGACATTCCAGTCAAAGTTTTGGTAATATAATCAATGTTTCCAATTGTGTCCTGTTATAAGGAGAGTAGATTCTTATTGAACTTATGCAAATAACTCTATTACTAAGAAAATAAGAATACTCACTAAGGGTTTCAAATTCTGGAAGGATCAAGTAGGGAGAAAAAGAGAAATACTTCATTTCTGCTTTCAAAATATCATTTAAAAAACTGCTCTAAATCATAGTTAGCTTAAGAGGAAAGGTTTCCTAATATTTGGAAAATAAAAATTAACGAACCAGCAGTATTTTAAATAAAAAGTCATTAAAAATTATAATCATCCTCAGCAGTTCATTCAGCCCCATGTAATTCATTCTTGTTCTGCTTGATCTTTTGTTACAAGTTTTATGAAGCCATCAGTTTCTCCATTAAGGTTCTGTAAATTCTTAATTCCGTGGTATAGTTTGAAAGTTATAAGAAACTTGTATTCTAGAGTACTTGTTAGATTCCTTTCCATGAATTTCTCTAAAGATGAAATACTTTTGCAGGAAGCTTTTGTTAAAGCATCTGAGCAAAACAGTAACTGTTGGTAAATGATAAAAGACTTTAAAATGGCCATGGTTAAAGATCTTGGTGAGGCTTCATTCCAATGCAGTTGACAAGGAAATTTGGTAATTTCTGTGACATATATTTATGATAAGAGCTAGAATTACAAGTACTAAACTTATACTAGCACTTACCAGAATTTTATGAATTTCATATAATTTCTAGAACACTTATATTAATAACGTTTACCCATACAATATAACCTAATAAGGTTTATCATCACTTATTTGATAATGCTAATTTAACATACCAAATTAGCCTAATTAGTTTGATATCTCCCTTTCATAAGGAGAGAAAATAAATCTTTTGAGGTGTTCCAGAGACCCTCTGGAAAATTCCAAAGTTATTTCATTTGGAACTTTCGTTTTGGGGAAGTTTCTCAAAAATATCAAAAGGTTTTAAGACACTTGGTTGAATAAGGACCATAAGTGACTGTGAAACAATACTTAGTTATCCATTTAACCATGGTGAAAATTAAAGACTTCACAGGCAAATACACAAAGCTGAAGAGCTGTAAGTAAAACTTAGTGTTTTATTTTTTTAATAGAAAAGACTCAGCATTTTTAAAAATCAAACACCTGATAAAAGCAACGTGAAACAAAGGAGGTTATTTTGGTAAGATAAAGTCTTTGCTTTCTAGGCTGATTATTTTAAAGGTAAAGAACACCTTTTAAAATCTGTTATCAGGAACAGAGCTCATCAAAATTTGTCTTTTTAGTAGATTCAGCTTTACATAAGTACACTATTGATAGTAAAGTTAAAACCCTTATAACAAATTCATTCAATCTTATCCAGCTTGATCACATATAAAATTACATTCCATAAACCTTCAAAAACGTTTTATTTCCATTCAGCTTTTGCCCTATGTTTTCCTTTTTTATTCTGGAAACCTTTTTACTTTAGGACAAAATTACTTTCTTTTCCATCAACAAAATGCAACTCTTGTTTCATGCCTTTTTAAAAAATATTTATTTATTTATTTTAGTTTTGGCTGCGTTGGGGCTTAGTTGGGGCACGTGGGATCTTCGTTGTGACATGTGGGATCCTCCACTGTGGTGTGCGGGCTCCTTGTTGTGGCATGCGGGCTCTAGTTGTGGCCCGCGTGCTCAGTAGTTGCAGAGCGTGGGCATAGTTGCCCCACGGCATGTGGGATCTTAGTTCCCCAACCAGGGATCGAACTCGAGTCCCCTGCATTGGAAGGCGGATTCTGAACCACTGGACCACCAGGGAAGTCCCTCATGTTTCATACCTTACCCAAAAATACATTTTACTTTTCATGCACACAGAATTGTTTCCCTTATTAGTTCTAGTAGCCTTAATCACATATTATGTTAATTAGAAACCTTAATTTTTAGTGACATCTAAGAAGTAAGCAATTGTGAACTGCCTGTTATACCTGCATTAACTTTTGGAATACATTTTATAATTTTTAGAAACCTATATGTCCTCATAGCATAAAATTTTAAATGTGGTGCAAGACGTGTTTACTAATAAACCCAAACATCTTTAGTTCCTGTGAAGTAAGAGGTTAAAAGTAAGTAAACTTAGATTTGTTTAGAAATTAATGCCTCAGTATTTTATCTTATTTGGGAATCATCCAGATATTCAGTGAGTTTTCATCATTTAATTTAACTCAGCAAAACTCTAAGGTTTTAAATTACCAAAAAGATTTTAGAAGATAACATTTAAGAACACATACTATAACACATAATTATTGTTAAAAAGTTCATTTAAAAACTTTTTATCTTACTTGCATCTATTTAATTATTTGTTCTCAACAGTTAGAGTACTCACAAAAACTTTATGAAACATTAGGCGAAATCAGTCATCATCTCAAGCTAATTTGTTTGCTGACACATTTTGTAATAGAAACAGCATGAACTTTTTTGACTTTTAGTGAAACCAGGTAGAATAAAAGTATTACAGTTAATGTTGATAATTGTAAAAACTTGTCTGTATTATCTAAACCAACAAACTTAAATTAGATTTTATTGACCGAAAGTTTTCCCAGATCACATAAATTTGAAAAGTCCTTGGCTTAGTTTCTGTTATGTTTTAATTTATATAAACACTTGTTTTTTAAGCAATTAAATTGAGCTCTTTTACAAATTAATTTTGGTAATACCATCTGAAGGTAGAAAAAGACCATATCTATAACGTGTGTACATAGACATACATACAGACACAAACAGAGGTCTCTTGGCTTTCATTTTAAAACTTTACCTGAAAAAAAAAAAAAAAAAACTTTACCTGTGAATCTGGTACAATACAAAATTTACTAGTTTATAAATAACAGTTGGAATAAATTGTTTATTTGCTCATAAGGCTGAAGTCTTTTACTACTTATGGGGAAGACTTTTAAGATTTGTGTTTGCCCTTGACAAACACTCTTATGGTGGCTGTTTAGAGTTTGGGCAAGAGAGCTCTTTTAGCTGTGTTTAAAAACGCCCCTTGGGGGCTTCCCTGGTGGCGCAGTGGTTGAGAGTCCGCCTGCCGATGCAGGGGACGCGGGTCTGTGCCCCGGTCCGGGAAGGTCCCACATGCCGCGGAGCGGCTGGGCCCGTGAGCCATGGCCGCTGAGCCTGCGCGTCCGGAGCCTGTGCTCCGCAACGGGAGAGGCCACGACAGTGAGAGGCCCGCGTACCGCAAAAAAAAAAAAACACGCCCCTTGCCTTTTGTTTTTTCTTTTCTTCCCTTTTAGTTTCAAGTGAGTCTCAGTTATCTCCTGGAGTGTTTACATTTCAAAGACATGGTAAGATTTACATGTTCAAGGGATAGAGAAAGAAAATGTCGGTTTTTTTCCTAGGACTTTCAGAGTGTATTTGTTTATTACCAGAAGTCTTAGGATAATTGCTATTTAATTATTTTTTTCTTAAGGACACTTTTGTTCCCAATACTTGATCTTTTACAATATCTACAAGCATTTTGAAAGAAACAGGCAAGGTCTGGGGATTGGTAAAGATAGGTAGGCCTTGACTTGCTTCTAGATTTACATTTCTGGCTTTATAGAGATTTATAAGACAAAGATGGTTGCTTTCATTAGCCCTTGAATATTGGTTTCCAGCTGATCCATTTTCTGATATTTGTAGGAGGACCTGGGGAATTGCTAAGGAGATGGGATTTTTTTTTTTTAAGAAGGGGAATTTACATTGGGTTTTTTTAAAAGTCTAATTTCTGTTCTTTTATCTTTTTAGGGAGTCTCTAATGCTAGCCATTATGTATCTTTATCTATATCTAGATATAGATATAGATATATTTTGTTTTATCACTCTTTGATTTGGTTTTAAAATAAGAGCTCTCTAAATTATTTTTTTTTCTTTTAAGAACAGCCAATTTAAAGGATCTGTTGTCTGGCTGTTGATAAGTAGGGTCTTATATTAATCTCGAATAGTGACTCAGACCAATAAGCTTTGCATGGCTTAACCAAAGATGAAAGAGGCATCTCACAAGAGAGTACACAGCCCTCAAAATATCTAAAAAGTTCACTCCCAGACTTAGTCTAGCAAAGTAAAAGCCCTTTGTTGCTCTAGGTGATAAGAAGGGTGAAGTGAAAATGGTGTCTCTGGGTTCCCACAACAATGTGGGATGCTCCAGTCATAGGCTTGCTGTATGACACCAGGCAGGCACTATTGCAATGGGGTTTTTCCAGCACTAATGAAGCAACAAAAGTTGAAATGCTAAAGGCCCTTTTGTGGACTGGAACCCCTTCTGCCCAATGTGCGGAGAGCTGACACGGCCGGACAAAGAGAATGCTGCTTGTGGCTTCCTGTTTCAGAGCTCCAGTCTATCTGACTGGCCATGAGATGCACCACAGTAAGTGGACCTTCCGGATGGCAGACACCAAGAGAGAATATTCTCACTGGTCGTAGAGCAAAGATCTCAGGACATAGAACAAGACAGAAGGAAAAACCTCATTCAGTTTTTACAAAGAGGACCCATAGCAAAGTTTGTCAAACCAGATACTGGCCCGGTGAGAACCATTAACTCATCAGTCTGTGAGGCCAGCTTGAGCAGCAGGCTTACAGGGCCTTTGCCTGCAATTTGCCCTGTGGTTTTCCCTCCTTATGACAAATGATACAAAAGACAAAGACAAAAACAGTGATCATCTTTGGGGGGAAAAGAATCAATACTCATTACCAAATTTACCAAAGCTGCTGTGTCCAAGAAGCTAGTTTCAACACACATTTTCTCCTGCTAATCTAAATTTAGAAAGAAAGAAAAAAGACTCTCACCACTTTTATTTCCATCAGATCCTGCAGTCAGAGATCTGGGAGGCTGACACGGTAAGAAGTCTCACCTGTTGTCGGCTCTTGTGAGAGGTCCCAGGATCCCTCTGCTGCAGGGTAGGAGTAGATGGGGAAGGGGGTCCAGCGAGTATCTTGCAGACTATGACAAATGTTGGGGAGAGGAAAAATTCACCCACCCTGGTCCATTCAGTTCTTTTGGCTGGTCTAATACTTAAATTGCCACAGACATATTACAGGATAAAAAAGCAAATTTAATTCATACATATGAAAGTGTCATAGAAATGGGATCTCCAAAGTGACCAAAGCAGGCTTTGTTTATATAATGTTTTGTTTATATAAGGCTGTTTATATATGTTTTATATTATTTTTAGACAAAGAAGCAATTACTTTATTTTTAGACAAAATTTTAGACAAACTTACTTGTGACAAACTTCACTTACTTGTGAAGATTTAACAAAAGGGCTTGTGCTTGGGGTAGCACACTCATAAAGAAGTAACAATGTTTGTTTATACAGCTTTCTTAGCCTTGAATTCCCTAACTCTGGTGATAGGGATGCTTTCTGTCCTCCTGATGCAGGGAGGGTGCCTTCACAAGGGAGATTTATTTCCCGCTTTTAGGAGGAAAGAAGGGAGTCAGAATGTTTTTCCTTGTATTGGCTGTTTCTTAAGTAATTGTAATTCAAAGATAATCAATATGCCACTTTGGCATATTTGGGGGCAGATTGCCCTGAGCCCCCAAAGTTGCGATAACATCCATGTGCAGGTTTTGCATGGACAAACGTTTTGAACTTATTTTGGTAAATACCAAAGACCATGATTGCTGATTTACATACGAACCGTATGTTTAGCTTTGTAAGATACTGCCAAACTCTTGCAACCTGGTTGTACCATTTTGCATTTTCACCAGCATTTGTTGTTACCAGTGTTTTGGATTTTAGCCATTCTAAAAGGTGTGTAGTGATATCTAGTTGTTCTTTTAATTGTCAATTTCCTAATGACATATGGTGCTGAGCATTTTTATATGCTTCTGTTCCATCTTCGTATCTGCTTTGGTGAGGTATCTGTTCAGATCATTTAAATTAGATTGTTAGATTTCTTATTATTGAGTTTTAAGGGTTCTTTGGGGCTTCCCTGGTGGCGCAGTGGTTGAGAGTCCGCCTGCTGATGCAGGGCACACGGGTTCGTGCCCCGGTCCGGAAAGGTCCCACATGCCGCGGAGCGGCTGGGCCCGTGAAAAAAAAAAAAAAAAAAAAAAAAAAGAGTTCTTTGAATATTTTGGATACCAGTGCTTTATCAGATATGTATTTTGCAAAGATTTCCTCCTAGTCTGTGGCTTGTCTTTTTCAGTCTCTTAACAATGCTTCTCATAGAACATAAGTTTTTGATTTTAATGAAATATAACGTGATCAGTTTTTTTCTTTCACGGATCAAGCCCTTGATGTTGTATCTAAGTCACCTATTTTTTCAGCTTTTTATTGAAGTGTAATGTACATACAAAAAAGTGCATATATTGCTAAAGCTCACTGAATTTTCACAAATGGAACCTGTGAATGAGTGTCCAAATCAACAAATAGAATATTACCAATGTTCTTAGGCATCAGTTTGAAAGGAATATTTAATTTATACTTTGATCAACAGAGACACAAAGTAAAATGATGTAAAATAACAGTTTTACTTTTATTAAAAGGGGGTGTCACTGACTAGATTTTATTTATCATTGGGACAGGAAACTTGTCTTAATTCTGAATTGAACTGGCAACACCTACTGAGTGCCTGGCAGGAAGTAAACAATTACTAAATAGTCAATGCATGAATTAATGCAAGCAGTGGTTATGTATTTGGATTAAGGAAAAACACATCATCATTTCAATGGGCAAGATAATCAAGGAATCAGTGATGGAGGAAAAAAAATTCGGGGTCATTAGGGACTAACAGATAAAAAAATCATTCTTTGACAAGCATCAACTTAGATATAGTTTAGAAACAATGTTGAGTGCATAGGAAAGAAACTTGCAGAATATTAGGTGCAGAATACCATCTGTGTGAATAAAACCAAACAATAATATGACTTGTTTCTGGATACATATGTATGTTATAAAGTGGTTTGGATAAAATAATCATTAATCCGTCAAAGATGGCTATTTGTTGACCACTTGCTGTGTGTAGTTCAACAAGCAGCTGAGGGGCTTTGTGTGGAGAAGGGCTGTTGTGTGTGTGTTGTGGGAATGCGGGTGGGCTACTTGACATTGGGGGAGGGGGAGGGGACATAGAGCCCTGGGATTTAGTAACATCAATCAGTGGTTCGTCGCTTGAGCTTGACATTAACCTAACTCTTGCTATCATTTTGTGTCTGGTTTTGAGAACCATTTTTAAAGGGAATGTGAAAATACCTTTGAGAACCATTTTTAAAGGGAATGTGAAAATGCCAGAGAAAGGTGGCAAAAATAATCAAAAACTGGTGACAAGCCAAAAGAATACATCATTGTTCATACCATACGTAAGTGTGAAGATGAAAGCTTGTCCCAGTATGAGAGGTGGGGTGTCTGTTAATAAAAGACAAAAAAAGGCTGATCTAATTATTTTCTCCTGAAATAAAGCATTTTTATGAAGAGTCCTGAGACTGTTTCTTCATTGAGAGGAGTCCAACTAATAAGACAAGGAATGAAATTAAGACACAGAATATTTTGATCCATCATAAGGGAAAACCTTCTCGACTACCAGGATGATAAACTGCTGCAATACAGAGGGAAACTCTGGATATTTTGTTTTTGGAGACCATTGAGAGATGGGGAAGTAATGATCAGTTCTCAGCACCTGAAGTTGTTCTCTTCCTGTTAGCAGGGACCAGGGTGCAGACAGTTGCTAATGGCCCCCAAATGCCCTTTTCACTTCAAGAAAAGGCAAAAGTAAAAGTGAGAAGTAAACACTGTGAAATGCCCAAGTTGAACTGAGGACGTGCTGACATTTAATTAAATAACAAACTCTTTAAAGGCCCTAATGGAAGAGCTTAACAGGATGCCTGTTACATTTGCATAAGCACCAGGATGCCTTTCAGATTGATTATCAGTCAATAAAAGTTGATAATGATACAGTGGAAATGACTTCCCCATTACCCTACAAGCCACTGGCTTTTGCTGGCAACAGAGGCTTCCCTGCAGACTCCAGAACACCACTTTCCGAAGCAAATTCTGTCACCCTGATGGGATTTTCTAGTTTTATTTGATCTTGAAAAACATTTCATTATGTTTAATTTAGGGAAATGAGGTTTCTTTAATTACTGTCAGTAGCAGCTATTAGAAACTCAGTTACATTTGCAAATTCATTTTTAAAAGCTTTATGGTTTTCAGATAAAAAAATTCAAGTTCTAGCTGCTCCCGTTAAAAGTTACTTCTCCCTTTGGTGCCCATGCTTCCAAGAGAGAAGATGGGTTTTATAGTGGAAAATAAATAATGCTAGAAGCTGAGGATTAGCCTAAATAAGACTTAGAATTACTCATTTGAATAAATTAGATAGTTCATGAAATAAATTGGTTGATCAAATGTGTTTATTCTCTTCTCTTTGGGGTTTCGCATACACTAAGCTCTACAGTATGAAAGGTCCGGTGGGGGGAGAGGCAGCTTACTAGCTGGGAATGCAGCTGTTTCTCAGCTGTGTGCCTGCCTCACCCTGGTTGGTTATAATCCTAGAGTGAGTTGTATATCACCACTATCAGGTCTGGAGCAGTATCTCCGTGAAGGATTGTAAAAGAGGGTCCACATAACCTCCAATTTATTGGTCTCTTGAATCCTATCAGTGGTTTAAGAAGTGACTCCAATTTTATGTGTTCAGAAGCTTCTCGTTCATATAATTAAACAGTTATTGGCTAAGAAAACTTTCCCCAAGCTGGGTATTGCCCTTGTTCTCAGTCACAGTGGCATTAATAGGTTTTTTCCCTTATAGATTAGAACGGGATAAGAGAATAGTGGTACCATGCTAGGGCTTTGGTCTTCTCCCTCATAATCAGAATGTATTTCGCCTGCAGCATCTAGAAGGGCACCTTGTGCATAGTAGGTGATTTAGAAAATGCTGGTGGATGTGCTTTGTTCAACTCTCCTCAAGTGAGAAGCAGCGGTTTGCTGTACAGCTTCAAGCAGACCAGCGTTTGTTCATCCACTTGGCGGCAACTTTGAGCTAAGGCATAGAGGTGCTCCCTTGGAACAAGAAAGAGAAAGCATGTTTTGAAAAACCTTGGGGATGGTTCATTGAATTGCTTCACTGTAATGCAAAACCATCTCTGTGGGCAGTAAATATCAATGGCTGCTAATAAAAAATTGTAAATGCCTTTGTCACTGTTTGTCACGGATAAACACATGCAAGGTTCAAATAATTTAAAATCATTGTTCCTTGGGTTCTTTTAAGGTGTGTGCATTTGAAGGGCTTGTTTGTGTGCTATTGTACTTGGAAGTGTTTGGTGTTATTCTTCCCAACTTGCTTTAGTTTTTACCCGGACCACTAAATACTTATTGATGGTTATAGGCTTTAGGAATTTGGTATTTGAGTGGATTAGTATTGGAGGGAGAGAGTTACACATGGCACGTGTCGGTGGCAGTCTTATATGTGTTGCTGGCTGTTCATGCCTCACATCCACCATGAATCCCACTGGAAGTTGCATTAAGAGAGTGAATCATTTAATGAACAAATAATAGGAAGTCAGATGTTTACAGTAAGCCAGGAACTCACAGTTTAGAGTTTATAAATCAAAGTCCCACATAAAAGCATGTCTTGCATTTGTACTAAAAGTCTTTTTTTCTTAAATCTCATTGTAGTTTTTTTTAAAAATTTTATTGGGGTATAGTTGATTTACGTTGTTGTGTTAGTGTCAGGTGTACAGCAAAGTGATTCGGTCATACATATACATATATTCATTCTTTTTTAGATTCTTTTCTCATGTTGGTTATCACAGGATATTGGGCAGAGTTCCCTGTACTACACAGTAGGTCCTTGTTGATAATCTCTCTTATATATGGTAGGGTGTGTATGTTCACCCCAAGCTCCTGATTTATTAAAAGTCTTTTTTTTTTTAAAGTTACTAGTGCCATTTAAAATTGTCATGAAACACAAAGTCATCGCTGTTTACATTTTGTATCCTCATTTTATCCAGCTACTGCTCTTTAATGACTTTGTCACCAAAGATGTAAAAACGAACATGAGCACTGTGTTTGCAGTGGTTTGAAACAGTAATAAAGGACAAAGCCATGTTAATTGTTATTCTCAGAAAGCTTATGACTCAATAGCTGTCTAATTTAATAAAGTCTTGTTACAGTGGAATGATTCAGCTGTAAGAAACTTGTACTGGAGTCAATGCGATCTTTTAAAATTCTTGGGAGGAGTAGTTTTTCATGCTGTCCACTCTTAGGCAAGCTGCAGTGTGCTGCAGAGTTGTTTGTCAACGCCTGGGCTTATTTTCATAAGAAAGTATTGATTACAGAGTGAAAAACATTTAGTTTAACAGCAATCAACGGTAACAGACAATAGGACGTTTGAAGTTTCAAAGTCTTTTAAGTACACACTAAACGCACAATCCAGGTAGTTAAATTATTGGGAAAAGAGGCATGACCCAAGGGCTACACAAATTCTAGGCTGCAAACATACTCTTTCTCTCCTGAGTCAACTCAGACATTGTAAAGTAGGAGGCTTAATTATTGGCTATATAGGAAAGTCAACTTACTTAGCACATAGTAAATATACAACTTTTGGTAGAGAGATGGAGAAATAATTTTTCTGCTGTAACCTGTAATCTACACACGAAAGGGTCTTATTGTGTACTCTGAGTTGTTTGATTTTAATGAGTGGTTAGACTTAAGATTTTATTTCAGCATCTGAGAATATATGATAGAAAAGCATTTAAAGGTGTCATCTCCTGTCAGCATTAAGTTGCATAGGCTCTGGGAGAATTAGAGAAAAACAAAATGTTTATCTATATAACTAAATAATCATTCGTCTATCCATATGTTATGACTAATATTCAAAATTGTCTAATACTGAGATTAGTGTGACATGAAGAAAGTCCTTCGTAAATGGTTGTTGATTTAAAGTAACTTGAATAATCTCTAACACTAAACAACACTGGCCGCGCATGACTATAGACTATCCTTTCTCTCGGGGGAGAGGTGGATATCTACTCCTAAGTGAGAATAAGAAGAGACATTGGCTAATGGCTCAGTACCAGACGTAGAATGTAATTCTAAGGAAAACATGAAACTGGTGCCTTTGTACAGAGATGGGATCACAGAGGGATAGGCGAGAGATTTGTTCCCAGCACTATGACAAGAACAAATATTACATGATTTCCAGAATTGCCAAAAGATCTATCCTTTTTGGAAAACACAAAAGTAATTTTTGGCATGTCGACAGTGGCTACAATTTCATTAAATTTGAGGGACGGTGTATAAAATTGTGTTTGTCCCTCAACAGTAATAAGACTGCTCCGTACCCCTGTGGCTTCTGGGGTGTTTATGGATTTTGGATAAAGAAATGCCACCTCCTGGAAAAGAAATGATTAGGATTCCTTCCTTTTCATGAGATGTCAACTAGTAATCTTTTTTTTTTTTCCTCTTTTTTTTTTTTTTTTTTTTTTTTTTTTTTTTTTTTTGCTGTACGCGGGCCTCTCACTGTTGTGGCCTCTCCCATTGCGGAGCAACAGGCTCCGGACGCGCAGGCTCTGCGGCCATGGCTCACGGGCCCAGCCGCTCCGCGGCATGTGGGATCTTCCCGGACCGGGGCACGAACCCGCATCCCCTGCATCGGCAGGCGGACTCCCGACCACTGCGCCACCAGGGAAGCCCTCAACTAGTAATCTTGATGAAGGGTCTGCAGACAATGGCTGAGCTGCCCCCCTTCCCACCTGGTTTTGGAAATAGATTATTGAAACACATCCACACCCATTCATTAATGTATCGTCTATGCCGATTTGCATGCTACCAGGGCAGAACTGAGTAGTTCTGCCACAGAGACTATGAGACTTACAAAGCCTAAAATATTTACCATCTGGTCTCATACAGGGAAAGTTTGCAAACTTCTGCTCTAGATACTCATGTCCTGCCAGCCAGTTGTTTGATGTGTGATCATTATAATATTCTTTTTTTTTTAATTGTCTTTTCTTTTTTGTTGTTGTTAGTTTCTGCTTTATAACAAAGTGAAACAGTTATACATATACATATGTTCCCATATCTCTTCCCTCTTGCGTCTCCCTCCCTCCCACCCTCCCTATCCCACCCCTCCATGTGGTCACAAAGCATTATAATATTCTTAATGGCAAAGACCATCTCTCTCTTTTTTTAAGACTGTCTCTTAATCTCTTTTATACCCCATACTCTCTAACAGGTCATGGAAAGGGAGAGGTAGTTGGTTCACTGGTTGAGATGAAAGTTCACTCGACCATGGGGAATTCCCCAGCGGTCCGTTGGTTAGACTCTGAGCTTCCACTGCAGGGGACATGGGTTCAATCCCTGGTTGGGGAACTAAGATCCTGCATGCAGCATGGCCAGAAAGAAAAAATAATAATAAAAATAATTTTACACCTGAAACTAACACAACATTATTAATCGACTATACTCCAATACAAAATAAAAATTAAAAAAAAAAGAAAGTTCACTGGACCAGGACAGAAACTCTTTGGTACTTATAAGGAGAGGCAGTCAAGCTCTATGACCCTGAAATCAGGTTGCCTAAGCTCAGACTCTGGCTCTGCTGTTTAGTTCCTGTGGCCTCAGCTTCATTATCTTAAAAGAAAATTGTTTTGGAAATAGTGCCTACATTCCAGTGTGTTGTGAGATACAGTGAGATTCCTGAAACATGCTTAGAACGCTCAGTCTGGATTCATCATTAATATCATTCTTATTCGTGATATAGGAATATTCCATTTTTTCTCTTTCATTCTCACTCGATTGATTCGTCCTGGAATTGCTTTTATAGTTTCTCTGTGACGACACAGGCACTCTTTAAATGTACGTAATATACGTATATCCTTGTCCTACACATCAGTGGGGCTGCTGCCACCAGCCATGATCAAATTGAATACCAGTGGCCACCATCTTGTTGAGTAGATGCATTCTTTTTTACATTAAGGGGAAAATAAAATAAAGCCACAGAGTCCCAGTATTATAGTAGTTGTGCTTTTATTTATTCAATAGTGCCTTATAAGTAATGTTCAGTATACTGATTCCTTTGTAAATTGTGAACTATATGTAATTCTTCCAGGTCTAAGAGATGAGAGCTACTGTTCAAGGCATTTGGATGTGATGAATGGCATGCCTGTGTGACGACATCCATGTTTTGCTTGGCCATAGCAATTAATAACAGTTACATCTCACTAATTGGAACCATTTTCTTTGTACATGTCGAATCCAAGTCTTTGGTCAAAAACTTTGAGAGTCCTAGCTTTATAGAAATATACACAACGCATCAATATTCTATACCTGTAAAAGTGAAGGGAGCACATTTCATAACATTCACAACTTGGTAAAAACAAACAAACAAACATTTAACATTGTTGCTTTCCGAAGAAGGAGACAAATTTTTCTAGGAGGGCTTTTAAAGATACTAATGTAATAACGATTGAAATGAGTCGTTATGGTCTTGCCAGTTGCTTTTCTGTCTTCGTGTAGGGGGTTAATTTTGAGCTTACATATAAAGGTTTATGTTGCAAAAGAAAGTAATTGGTAAATGTAAGTAAAAGTTTTACATATAAATCCTACTGTTCCCGAAGAACAATTCCACGAAGCTCCTGAAAATTTGCCTTTCACTCAGTTACCTGGGAGGGGAGACTTTGCAGACGAGGTTTAATCTCCTTTGCACTGAGACAAAGCGTTGGGGTGGGCTGGGTGCCCCTGGACAGTTAGCACCTTTTAGGGCCTCAGTTGGACTTGGTGATCTAAGGTGCCTTTCCAAGTGTAAAGACTTCCATTTCCTTTTGATTGTAAGATCTATAGAAGATCCATAGGTTTCCACGTGGAAACCTAGTTGAATAGCTTGGTTGTGTTCATTCAAGCCTGACTAAAGCCATCCAGGAGAGACCACTTCCAAATGAGAAAGGGCTAAGCATTCAGCCAGGAGTGGAAACGGGAGAGAAGCCAGGAAATCACAAAAAAAAAGCATCTGAGAACGTCATTTCTGATGCTCACTTAAATTGCATACCAACGACCTGTAGTCATGATGCAGGAGTATATACTGCAAGCTTTTCTATACTCAGCCATGTGACAGACATTCTGTTAGTGGTAACTGTAGTCTTCATTGGCCTATTTTTCATGACATTGTTTGTGCTACATGGAGCCATGTTTTCTATTTGCTTCCTCTTGTGACTATCTCCCACCACTCAGGAACTGAGATTATCTATCATAGCCTTCTCTTCCATTTATGTGATTAACGAAGGGTTAAGTACACCTTTGAAAAAGTGCTCAGATCGTCTTTTCATAACACATTTTCCCTTTCTATAGATTAACGGTGCTCAGTCAGCTCATTTATAGGTCTTTAATGATTTCCCCATAAAAATGAAATTTCCGTTTAACCTTACCTCTCCAAAATAACACAAACTATAATTATTCAATGTGTAGCATTTTCAGTTTCTTCTGGCTTTGCTGGTTGTATGAACTGAAATACTAAAGCGTTGAACCAAAACTTGTGATTAGTTCCACATTGATCTTTTAAATATTATAGCTGACCTTTTAATGGAATGATAGAATGTGAAAGTTTGTATTTGCTAACAAGGATAAGGGGTACTGCTAAAAATCATGTCGTTTTGAAATTTTATGTTTCTAGGATAGTCTAGTATCATAAAATAATGGAAGCTGGCTATGTAAAAGCCTATCCATATGTTCTCACGGCCTTGTTTAAAACAATATTCAGATGGAGTTTTCCACAATGAAATTGGAAGTATGAAGGTATTCTAGTGTGTCTTCCAAATGAATAAAAAGTATTTGTGAGAAATCAATATTAATTACTGAGGTCCCAGAAGCCATTTCTCTGGCAGATTTAAAAGGAAAGCTCCGGTAATACCTCCGGTACAGTCTGTTGCTGACATTATAATTATTCTCCTATTTGATAGGAGTGAATAATTATCATAGCAAATACTCTAATTTCCCATACACATAATTACACCCATTCACTGAAAAAAGGCAGGAATATAAGGTTTCCAATCACAGGGGGAAAAAAAAGGATTCTTTGTCTGAACAGTTTTTCCCTCCTACCATTCTGTAAAATCTAGTAGTGTGAACAAAAGAACAGTAAAATGCACTAGCCTAAAAAATATAATGGAATTATACATGCTTTTTTAAGGAGGCCCCAGCAAATCCTCTAAGAAGGGAAATTTTTGACCTAGTAGTTGAGGAGTGAAAGTGACTAATCAAATAAAAGATTTGAATCTGAAGTTTGGGATTACAATCTATGGGCTGTTAGGAGAGGGCAAAATATCAGACCAAACAAAGGCAGTGGTAAGGGAAAAGAAAATGACAAACCGGGTGACATGTATTTTTGGGGTTTTTAAACCAAAGAAAAATCTCATTACATTGTCCTCAGAGCAAAGACTGAAAGTTGTCACAGATACAGACTCTGCAAACCTAGAACTAGTGGCCAACTAAGGGAGAGGAAATAGTGGGAGGTCAATAGGATTCAGTTTAACTCAACAAGAATGTATTGGACACTTGTAGAATGCTCAGTGATGTGCTAACCTTCTATGGGGTTTCATTACCAAGTGCAAGCCTCAATCTCTGCCTCAAGAAGAAGATGCTGTTTGAAGAGACAGGAGATAATAATTATATAGGAAACGCTTAGCAAACCATATGACATATTCACCTTAGCTTTTTAAAAATTATATTAAGGACACCAACATATGAGATAAACCATAAATTGGGTGGGCAGTGAAGTAAGAGACGTCAGAGCGGAGAAGGCAGAGCACCTGTTAACTTTTATAGTCAGTACAGCTGAAGTTCAGGAGTGGAGTGCGGAAGGGAGAATAAGAGATCTTGGAATCCTCCACAATAAGGAGTGAGGAGAGAAATATAGTGACGCAAAGTTTGTAATGGAAACTAAGTCTGCTGAAGAAATGCATTCATTCTCCACTGGTCGTTGTGGGGTAAAGGCAGATAAGGAAAAGAGTGAGGGTAAAATGGAGACTAAATAAATCTAGGGCCTCATGGATTGGGTCAGGGCTGGAAGTAAAAATCCCCCAAAGAACTGAAATTCTCCCCCTTCCTTGTATGAAATATACTGTATCCACAGAACAGAAAAGAACACTTAAGACTTCGATCAGGTAGGAAGGAACTTGATAAAATTGACTTCTGAGAACCCCCAGAGGGATAGAATAATTAATAGCTGCTGTTAATTGTGATCATTTAACATGACAACAGAGAAAGATCTGTGACCAGAGAAGGAAAAGGAGTCATTGACCTATTATAAAAGGACCCAGTGGTTGGGTAAATAAAGCTTTTTTCTAAGTAAAGTTGAAAATTGGGCCTTTTGATCCAATAAACTCAAGGAAATGATTGGGGTAAGGGAAAGAAGCTGCTGTTAATTGTGATCATTTAACATGACAACAGAGAAAGATCTGTGACCAGAGAAGGAAAAGGAGTCATTGACCTATTATAAAAGGACCCAGTGGTTGGGTAAATAAAGCTTTTTTCTAAGTAAAGTTGAAAATTGGGCCTTTTGATCCAATAAACTCAAGGAAATGATTGGGGTAAGGGCAAGAGTATGTCTGAATTTGGCAGTTGACAATGGAAACCAAGCTTCTACTCACTTCATTACTCAGTGTATTACTTTCCTTGGTCATCCCCCGTAATCATCAGATATTCGAAGACTTGGAAGAAAATGATTTTCTGAGAAGCTTGTTGAAGTCAGAAAGTCAATGAGCTAGAATATCCTAAGGAAGGCCTTTTCCAACTCAGGGAACCATAGCTAACGAATGACAGTAATAAATAATAATAAAAAAAGGGAGCAGTCACTTCTGCCAACTGGTCCCTATTACAGTTGTCTTTCATTTCTGGGGTCCACCCTGAGGAGGAATTCTCTTGCTCAAACATTTAGATCCTGCTATCCTCCTCCAGATCTACTGAAACCTGCAGTTGTTCGGGAACCAAATGAAAACCAATGCCTCTGGGGTCTAAGTTTCATCACCTTTTTTTCCCAGTTGTGTGATGCCCAATGTTATCTTTTGACATTGCCTTTCCTGTTTTAGACTAGCCAAGAAAACCACAGCCTTACCCTCTTAATTAAATCTACAGCTTCACCTACCTCATTGTCCCTACAGGGATGCCAAGTCACCTTCATCCTTACATGGGATGAAATCCATACTATGACTAACCCCCAACATATATACACCCCCCTGACTTATAGATATTATGTTTCACCTCATTATACTCTTTGTACCATTAGTATCTATGTTTTCCTTGTTGTTGTAGGAGAAGAGAAATTTTCCTCTACTCTCTTTGGTCTCTGGCTGGACCTACGAATTAATATCATATAAGACAGAATAACAGGAGAGAAACAAACACATTTTGTTGATTTTTTAAAAATTTTATTTTATTGAAGTATAGTTGATTTACAGTGTTGCTTTAATTTCTCCCATACAGGAAAGTGATTCAGTTACACACACACACACACACACACACACACACACACAATCTTTTCCATTATGGTTTATTACAGGATATTGAATACAGTTCCCTGTGCTCTACAGTAGGACCTTGTTGTTTACCTTGTAGTGAATTTTTATGTGTCCACAGGAGGCTTCACAAGAAAACGAAGACCCAAAGAGGTGATCAGAGCAGGAAGCTTTTTCTACCTTTTAGATTAAAAAAAAAAAATAATCAATTTGTGAAGAATTGACAAGACAGAGGGGTGTGGACTATGGGTAGTAAGTGGTGAAGAATACTAGTACGATAAGGGTTAGTTTAACAAGGTTTGTTTGTATAGATTTCTTTTTTTTTTCTTTTTTTTTTTTT
>NW_006792756.1:663692-681066 GCF_000442215.2 Lipotes vexillifer
TGCATCGGCAGGCGGACTCTCAACCACTGCGCCACCAGGGAAGCCCGGTATAGATTTCTTGGCCCGAAATTCTCTGTCTCTGGTGATAAATATGTCTTCCTTCTTCCTGAGTATAAGGAGGACATCTCTCATCTGAGGGTTTTATGACCTGTTTTGGGGAAGACGCATGAAGGAGTTGGGGAAGGTCAGAGCAACCTCTGCTGTTTTCTCAAACTCCTTCGACTTAAGATTTCCAATATGCCAAGGTGCCATATTTAGGGGTAATCTGTCCTAAACCCCATCCCTGTGATTGTGGCTAATTTCATGGATGCCTATGTGAGCACTGGATGTGAGAGTTGAAAGGGATCTTAACATTTTAAAAAGAGGTCCAAAGACGGTCAGTGTATTTCCCAAAGTTGCACAGTAAAATAATGGGAGAACCAAAACGATAATAATCCAGACTACTAGCCTCTCCTGCGGTGCTTTCACAGGATTCATGGTGGTGAAATTCACGATACTTTAAAGTAATGAAAGCTGTGGGCTGTGGATCAATGTATAGCTTTCTGTCCCATTTTTTTTAGCCGTATGATAATAAAATCAAAACTGCATTACATTATATTGTGGATGCCGTATTACCACTTTATTCTTCACTTGTAGCCCTATTTGATAAGTCATAAAGATCACTGACTATAAGAAAAAGACAACTTAATTTGCTCTCTTTGCAGGATACTATCATTTGTTATGATTTGTTCCCACATGCCTTTATAATCTGTATCAACCTTGACATACCCAACCTTCATTTTATTGTGCTTTTCTGCACAACCCACCCTGAAAATACTCCTCCCATAAAATTCATATATGTATCTTTTTTATAAGTGATAAACATATACATAATTTTTGCCTTAGAAACCGTAATCGTATGGAGTGAGTCACCTGTGGCACTTCCCTTTTAGAGCTCCTGTCTAGCATTGAGGATATTTTTAAGATCCTCCTAAGTGCCCATCTGTCTTCTTTACCCTTGAAATTTCCCCCCGCCCCCTTTCCTTTATTTTTCTCACTCACCCTTTCTTCCTTCCTCTCAGTTATGTTTAAACCAAGCTCTGTATGTTTTTTTTGCTTGTTTGTTAGAATAAAAGCTTTGTCTCTCTTGGGCGATGTTATCAGCACTGCAGATGTATATAGGGCCGCTTTTATCCTAGCATCTCAAAATCTGATTCCGATTCTTCTGTTACAGCCAACAGTACGGGCTTTAAAAAAATCAATTCTTAAGTTCCTTATCTGTTTCTCTGCCTCTAGGATAACTGGATCTTTCATAACTAATGGGGATATTGAATTCAGGAATCCTTATGGGGAAAATATATTGCAATTTGTGTAAAATGCAAAAATGAGGCTGCAATTAGAGGTAATAACTATAGCTTAATTTAGACCCATTTTCATAGTGGCTTGATAGAAATTGGTTAATGTAGAGTTTTTCCATTAAAAATTAGCAGTTTAAAACAGCAGTTTAATTTTGTTGCTGATGTGTGTTTGGTTTATGGACTTCTGAAGAAAAGAATCACTTGTCAATTTTAGATTCTCAGTAGGTAGCATGAGAATCAGAATAGTTATTCTGAATCCGGGTAATCTTAAAATGTTTCGGTATACATTGTATGTTGATTGGTGAACACATGGCAATATCTGTGACTGTCTGGATACCAATTAATAAGCAAATCTAATCAGATCTTAACGTTTTGGGTGACTGGGTCTCACTGCCATGCTTTATGTGTGTGTCATTGAATCAAATGTACTTTTCTAATAGTCTCTTTACCTAAAATCTCCATGGCATAGTATGAGCTAGTTTGCCAGATTCCACATTTCTTGGATGAGTTCATATACTTTTTTCGTCAGTACCCAGGAATATTATTTAATCTGAGTGGCCTTCTCTAATGGCCTTTGTTCATTTCTCACTAGCTTTTAGATTCTTCTATCATCCAAGAGAGTTAATATTTTTCCTGTGATTCTTTGATTATAAAATATTATTCAACAAGAATATTATAACTTGAACACATTTCAGGAAATCTTTTGAAACAGAAACATATAGTGAATACCTTTCTACTGTGTTAGCCAACAAGTTTGTTCGGTTTTTCCATAAGGTGTTACGGGAAAACCCAAGTGAACTTTCTGGCCAACCCAGTACAGAGTATCATGTACCTTTAAGCATCACGTCAGTGTAGAATACCTCTAGATGAGTTGATGCCTGATGTCATTCATTAAGCAGGACTTACGTGGAATGCTTGGAGCATAGGTGGGAGGTGCCACTCTTGCTGTAGTGCATGTTTCACCTGACACATGACCGTGCATGGTGGCACTAGAACTTTCACAACAAGTAAACTCCTCTTTCTTTTTTTAAAATTCTGTGACTCTTCTGTTACTAACTTTGCCAGTAGTATCACCCATGAATGTAACCAGGGTCACCAAATATAATTAGACCTAGGATAGAGGGCCTTCTTGGCTTTCTGTCTTTGCAATCAAGTGTTAATGGCTTGATATTAACTCCTGACATTTTGGCACATCACAGATCAAGCCATCTGTTTAAGATCATACTAGGTAATGGAACTGAAAAATTATGTCTTTCGGGCAGTCCAGCCACAGGGTTATATGCATTCTAGATGACATCTGTGATTAAGCTGGTCTCTCAGTTCTTACATGAAAATGTGATTTAAAATGTACTTCCCCTCAGTATTAACATATGATCTGCTTCAAAAGCACATTTTTGAGATTTTTAAAAGAAATACGTGACTACGATACTTATTTAATATGTGGTGATCGTGAAAGACTAAAATGCTTATAGAATTTATCAGAAGTAACTCTATCAAATGATATAACCTGTATCATTCCAGTTAGCCATATCTTATTTTTATATGGGACTTTCAAGATTTTGCAGTGCTTTTCTATAAGTTGTTTTACTCATTCCTCACAATGATACTATGAAATTGGCTTGGGCGATTTTACTCTCCCCAATATGCAGAAGAAACTAGCTTAAAGCATATGTTTCAAGTTAAGTGGCTTGTCCAAACCTGCTTGACTAGCAAATGGTACAGTCTAAACTAGTAGCTGGTAGCATTCACCATACTCTTATTTAAATACCTTCCCATTCTGTTGTTATTCAGCCTCTTAGTTCAGTTCTTTTTCCACACAGTAGTCAGATGATCTTTGCAAAATCTTCATCAGATCTTATCACTTACTTGATTAAACCTTGGTAAAGAGTTACTGTTCTACTCAGAATATAATCTCACATCCTCAATAGGACCTTTTTCATCCCCCGGCTCCTTCTAGCTATAGCGTAGGGCACTCCCATCCCCTTGCTCACCAGGCTCCAGGTGCATTGGACTTCTCTTTGTTCTTTTCCTATGTAACTAAAGACTTCCCATTTGCTACTCATTCTGCCTACAGTGCCGATCCCTTCTCTTCCCCAGGTAACTCCTAGTCATCACAGAGGTCTCAGTTTATGTATTAATTCCTCAGAGAAGCCTTCCCCTAACCCACTGAACAAAGTCGGTTCCTCTGGTTGTCATCTTTCAGCAAACTCTTAATTATCCACCAGTTTATATTGATACATTTATCTGTGTGATACTTCATTTAGCACCTGCCATGTCCACCAGTGTGTAAGTCCACTGCAGTCAGGAGCCACGTCTTTTGGTCTCACTGCCGGTCTCTTGCTCTGGTCCAGTGTCTTGCACATAGTAGCTGTTCAGGAAAAACTTACTGAGTGAATGAATGAATCCATGTGGGTGTGTACACAGCTCTTCTTCTAAGAAAAATTCTTCATTAAATTAGGAAATGATGATAGAACCTGTAGATTTGTCTCCATTTCCTGGGAACATACAGAGAGAAATGGCTTTTCGATACTTGAAACAATTTAAGCAAGTCTTAGAAAAATTAGCAGGAGAGGAGTTTAAAAAAATAAAATGGATTACCCAGGGAAACTGTGGAGTCTCCTTCGCTGGAGGTTTAATCAGAGGATAGTAATTGAGGAAGTTTAAGTCTTTGTGAAGGCTACGAGATATAGACACGAACATTTGGTAGAACAAAGACTTGGAATTAAAATACCTTTCCTTTTGCTTTTATGTTTGCTTCTTTGTTGAGGTCCAATTCTTTGTGCCTAAAGAATGAAGGGGCTTTGGAATCCTACTCTTGATTCAGTTTTCTTTTTCGTCACCATGATGTATAGCTCTGCTATAATATGACATATGTGTTCCTAAAAAGTCACTGCACAGGGCTTGTGGGAAAAATGAAACTAGGGACACAGTACTCAAAAACTGTGTCAGTGACACAAAAAAAGATAGGCATCTAATATAAATGGCAGCTGAGTTTTACAGTGTTAAGTGGTTAAGAAATATAGAAACAATACAATAAATATGGCACTTTACCTTGAAAAAGACATGCAGTTTGCTTGTGGGAGCGGTCATGGGAAGGGCTGCAGCTTGTGAGTTATTGTGAATCAATGGAAAGAAGGCTGGGTAAAGTCAGAGGGCAAGTGGTACCTTCCGATATGGATGGGGCAGCTCATAACACCCGTGATGGACAGAGGTCACTGGTCCATCTATCTGTGATGTGTGCGATTGTGTATTTCTACACTAGCTTCAGCCGGGTGCAGTTTTCTGTGTTCACTTGTGTTTCTCATGATTGAGACTGGGCCTAAGCAAATGTGAGATTCGCATCATGCTCAAACTGTCCCTCTATTGCACTGTGACAACTGTGTACTTTTAAAATAAGTGTTAGGATGTGGTCCAAGATGTAGCGTAGATTTGGGGTGTCTGTGCGAGGAGGTAAGTTCAGGATCTTCCTACATCGCTGTCCACAGAGGGTGCCATCATTGTGCTCTCCCTCTGCTAAGCTCCCCGGTGCCAGTGTCTCCAGAGGAGAGTTTTCACACACATCTGGTGCCCTAGTTTTTGCATCTCGTATCCCAGTTTTGTGGTAGCAGCCCAGGGGACACCCCTTGAACACCTGGTTCTAAAGGCCAAGGGGCTTGCTTTCCTGGTTTCATGGCCGTGCAACAATCGGAGAGAGCGTTCTTGGCAGGCTACTGCCCCCAGCACACCGTACAGATAGCAGACTGAAACACCCCCAGTCTTTCTAAGAAGGAAGCCCATTTATGTGTCCAGGAGCTTTGGCTGGAGGGGAGGCCCACAGAAATGCTCTCAGGGAATGAAGGCTGGTGGACATAATCTTTACATTCTCCCTCTCCCTCACTCCAGCTTTCCGGCATTTTCCAGAAAGGAGCTCATATCCTTGTCTGGTGCCCTGATTTCTGCAGCAGCCACCAGGGGACACCTCTATATCACCTGTCTCTGAAAGCCAGCAGGGCTGACACTCGTGGGTCCCACAGGACCATACCCAACAGAGAAAGTGTTCTTAAACAGCTACCACCCTGAGGACACAGCAAGTAGCAACAGACCCTGGAGCTCAGTCTGTCTGTGAACGAGGCCTATAAGCCTATCAGAATAGCTGCAATGTGAGGCGCAGGCTTCTAATTAAGCACACATCAGAGGACTGACTGTAAACCTTTTCAAAGACCTTGGAAGGCAGGTGTTCTCTTCACTCTCTGTACTGTGCTCCAGAGTGCCAGCATCTCTTGGAGGAGAGCTTTTACATGTGCCTGATGTCACAGATTTTATATCTGGTGACCACTCCTTCAAGACAGGGAAAGGTAGGTGTTTCACCTAATACACAGAAACAAACACAGAGAGTCAAGCAAAATGAAGAAGCAGAACAATATGTTCCAAATGACAGAATAAGATAAGACCTCAGAAAAAACCTTAATGAAGTGGAGATTAGTAATTTACCTGATAAAGAGTTCAATGTAATGGTCATAAGATGCTCACCAAACTTGGGAGAAGAATAGATGAACACAGTAAGAACATCCATAGCAGTAGAAAAATAGAAGAAAATATCAAACAGAGCTGAGGATTACAATAACTAAAATGAAAAATATTCCAAATGCATTCATCAGCAGACTAGATAAAGTAGAAGAAAGCATCAGTGATCTCGAAGACAGGACAAAGGAATTCATCCAAGTAGAGCAGAAAAAAAAGCATTTGAAAAAGGGAAGATAGCTTAAGGGACTTATGGGACAACATCAAGCAGAATAACATTTGTGTTTTAGGAGTCCCAGAAGGACCCCTATAACACAAATGTGAAACATGTCTACTTCAAGAAACAAGAAAATATCTCAAATAAACAATCTAACTTTATACCTCAAGGAACTAGGAAAAGAATAACCAACTAAGCTTAAAGTTAGTAGCAGGAAAGATGTAACAAAGATCAGAGTGGAAATAGATGAAATGGAGACTAAAAAGACAATAGAAAATATCAGTGAAACTAAGAGTTGGCTCTTTGAGAAGGTAAACAAAATTGACAAACCTTTAGCTAGACTCTCCCACCCCAGCCAAAAAAAGAGAGAGGGCTCCAATAAGTAAAATCAGAAATGAAAGAGGAGACGTTACAACTCATACAACAGAGATACAAAGGATCTTAAGAGATGACTGTGAACAGTTTTATGCCAACAAATTGGACAACCTAGGAGAAACTGGTAAATTCTAGAGACATACAGCCTTCCAGGACTGAATCATGAAGAAATAGAAAATCTGAATAGACTGCTTACTAGGAAGAAATCGAATAAGTAATCAACAACCTCCCAATGAACAAAAATTCAGGACCAGACAGCTTTACTGGTGAATCCTACCAAACATTTAAAGAAGAATTAACACCAATCCTTCTCAAACTCTTCAAAAAAAATAAATAAATAAAAGAGGAGGGAACACTTCCAAACTCATTTTAAGAGGCCAGCATTACCCTGGTACCAAAACCAGACAAGGACACCACAAGAAAAGAAAATTACAGGGCCATAGTGGTCTAGTACATTCCACATTTGTTTCTTTTATGGCCTGAGGTGCCAAAAGCTGATAACCACAACTAGAACTGCACATAATTCTTGACCAAATCCCATATAAGTGAGGGCCCAGTGACAGCCCTGTCCCAGGAAAACCTCAAAGAGTATCCAGACTCTCTGATGCCAAGGAAAAGGACATGAATGAAACTCTGCCCTGCTCCCCACTCAAGGGTCTCTCACTGATAGGACTTCATGGGTCTTCACCACCTCCTCCCCCCGCCCACACCAGGACAAGGGGCAGCGGTGCGACAGGAAACAGCAGTAGCTAGGACTTGGCCAACCTAGAAATCGAAGCTACCAAGGAACATCCAGATCGAGATCAAAGCGCTTCAGTCATCTGAGGATCTGCCCCTAAAAGTAGTGCCATCTCAGCGAAATTGGAGCTGGAGTTACATGTGTGGCATTATCAGTCACGAGCTGTAAAGCTGAAAGAAACTTTGCTAATCCATCAATACTTTAAAAATGAATTTGACTGACCGTCCTAAGACTGGATTATATTTTTATTCTCCCCATTGAAAACATTATAAAACAGGGCCATAGCTCTGATGACCATAGACACAAAAATCCTCAGCAAAATGTTAATAAACTGAATTCAACAATACACTAAAAGGATCATATGCCATGATCGAGTGAGATTTATTCCAGAGATGCAAGTGTAGTTCAGCACCTACAGATCACTCAACATGATACACCATGTTAACAAACTGAAGAATAAAAATCATATGATCATCTCAATAGATGTAGAAAAAGCATTTGACAAAATTCAACATGTATTTGTAATAAATACTGTCAACAATGTAGGTATAGGTGGAGCATATCTCAACATAAGAAAGATCATATATGACAAACCCACAGCTAATATTATACTCAACAGTGAAAAGCTGAAAAACACAAAAATGTCCACTCTTGCCACTTTTATTTAACATGGTATTGAAAGTTTTAGCCAGAACAATTAATCAAGAAAAAGAAATAAAAGTCATCCAAATTATAAAGGAAAAAGTAAAACTGTCACTGTTTGAGGAAGACATGATTTTATATATAGAAAACCCTAAAGACTCTGACAAAAAACCTGTTAAAACTAATAAATTCAGTAAAGTCTCAGGATGCAAAATCGATATACAGAATTCTGGTGCATTTCTCTACACTAACAATAAACTATCAGAAAGAGAATTAAGAATAATTTCTAACAATTAAGAAATTAAGAATGATCCCATTTACATTTGCTTCAAAGAGAATAAAGTACCTAAGAATAAAATTAGCCAGTGAGTTGAAAGACCTATATGTTGAAAACTACAGGACATTAATGAATGAAAATGAAGACACAAGTAAATGGAAAAATATTCCAGTTCTCATAGATTGGAAGAATTAATATTAAAATGCCCATAGTACCAAAAGTAATCTGCAGATTCAATGCAATCCATATCAAAATTCTAATGGCATTTTTCACAGTAATAGAACAAGCAATCCTAAAATTTGTATGGAACACAAAGACCCCGACTAGCCAAAGCAATCTTGAGAAAGAAGAATAAAACTGGAGGCATCATGCTCAAATTATATTGCAAAGCTATGGTAATCAAAACAGTATGGTACTGGCATAAAAACAGACACATAGATTAATGGAGCTGAATAGAGAGCCTAGAAACATAGCCACACATATATGGTCAATTAATTTATGACAAAGGAGCTAAGATTGTAAAATGGGAAAAAACAGTCTCTTCAATAAATGGTGTTGGGGAAAATGGATGTCCACGTGCAAAAGAATGAAACTAGACTGCTATCTTACACCATACACAAAAATTAACTCAAAGTGGATTAAAGACTTAATGGAATATAAGACCTGAAACCATAGAATTCCTAAAAGTAAACATACATGGTAAGCTATTTGACATTAGTCTTGGTGATGATCTTTTGAATCTGTTACCAAAAGCAAAAATACGCAAGTGGGACGACATCAAACTAAAGAGCTTATGCATAGCAAAGGAAGGTATCAACAAAATGGAAAGGCAACCAACTGAGTGGGAGAAAATATTTGCAAATCATATATCTGGCAAAGGGTTGATATATAAGCTGAGCCTGGAAGGAACCCTAGGCTTTGAATAGAGAGGGCTTTTGAAGCAGGAGGGAGAGCATGGTCAAAGTTGCAGAGGCACAGGATGTGAAGTATTTTTAGAGGACCTTGATTCATTTCCGAGAATGGTCTGTTTCATTCATGGTCCTCAGGAGAATTTTTTCTCCATGAGTTACGCAATGGATCAGGTTTCATCTGGGTGATTCATGGTACAGAGTCATAGTGTCTGATTTATTTGGAGACTGAAGTATATGCTTCCCATCTTTCCCTTTAAGAATGTAGGTCCCTTATAAGCAGGCATTGAGTCTTTGATTTTCATCATGGAATATATATCCTTAACACACAGTGCTTAATGTAGTAACATCCATAACCATAATAGCATGACATGCTGTAAAAACAAACAAAAAACAGGTGGTAACAACAGCACAACAACCAAAATGAAAAAGTCATAGCGTGGCTCAGTCTGTAGTGTCAGGATCTGAGCGTGTGTGCTTTTTACCAGTTCCTGGCGTGTGTTTTTGATGAACCATCTATTCTGGGTCATCCAGTCCCCCTTTTAATCTATGATGCCCATGTGTGAGGAGCTCGCTTTCTAGGATTACACATAAAGAGGGTGGCTTAACCAATTTCTATCTGGGAAAACTTAATTGGGAAAATACAAAACTAATTCTTTAAACTTATTCTCATCAGCTTCATGGTATAATTAAGTGGAAGTTCCTGGTCCTTCTGTAAAAATCAGTAGTGTTCTCTTTAAAGCATTTACCGGAGATTGAAAAGATGAAATAATCCTGAACAGGCACTAATGGACTTATCATTATTACTTGAATTCTTATTCACCTGCTAGTATTATTCAGTCATGGATCTTCATCTCTGCATAAGAAGCCACCTGGTTTAGTGGAAATCATTCATACATTAGAGTCAAATCAGCCAGGACTGAAAATCTGTTACCTTTTTTTAATGACAGATTACTTCAAGGTCTCTGATCCTTGGTTTCCTAGATAATAAGAGATTAATAATAGAACGTACTTGATGAGGTTGTAATGAGGATGAAATTAATTAATATATGAAGTCCAAGTTAACACTTAGTAACCAACAGTGCCTAGTAATTATTTTCTTATAATATTTAAGAAACAGTTTCTTAAAAGTCATCCCCTGTGTGCCTTTTCTAGCATGAGAAGCTGATACATGAATTGGAAGAGGAGAGACACTTACGTCTTCAGAGTGAGAAGCGCTTGCAGGAGGTGACACTGGAGTCCGAGAGGAACAGAATTCAGATGCGTGGCCTGCAGCAGCAGTTCTCCAGGTATTGTTCTGCGTGGAGCATCTTGTTTCAGGAGGTGCATCTCTCCCTGCGCCAATTACACCTTTGCTTGAGTTTCCATTGTGTAAGCTTGTGTTGCATTCGAGGAGCTAATGACCAGCAATTTAGACCCTCTTTTCTAGCCAAACCATCTGATTGCATTTGGATCAATTTCCTGGAACTTTCCGTTTGCACCTCAGTCTTGGCTTTATTGAAGCTGGTTGTCTTTTCTTCCCCAATGTCTTTCCAAAGTATCTTTCAGTGAGATGTGGTGGTTGTGTGGCCTATTGGCATGATCTGTGAAAGGCCAGCCAGGAGAATGCAATTTTACTGGTCCTCATAATCCTATTTTCAGGTAGAAAGAATGTGAATCATCCAGTAAGCGCTTACTCCTTATTTAGAGTAAATATTTAGAATCTGTAAAAAAAAAAAAAAAAAAAAAAAAAAAAAAAAAAAAAAAAAAAAAAATCAAAATCAATGAGTTTCTTTCCTTTAAAAAGATATAACTTGAATTTGAAAGGATTCTGGAAAAGTAGCTCTTCTTTGATTTAATTCCAGCACAGTAAGAATCTTTCAGCTTTCAATTACAGTTAATAGGGGGCCAAGGACTTCCCTGGTGGCACAGGGGTTAAGAATCCGCCTGCCAATGTAGAGACACAGGTTCAATCCCTGGTCCAGGAAGATCCCACATGCTGCGGAGCAACTGAGCCTGCTCTCTAGAGCCTGTGAGCCACAACTACTGAGCCTGCGCTCTAGAGCCCGCGAGTCACAACTGCTGAGCCTGCGAGCCACAACTACTGAAGCCCGTGTGCCTAGAGCCTGCTGCACAACAAGAGAAGCCACCGCAATGAGAAGCCCGTGCACTGCAAGGAAAAGTAGCCCCTGCTCACCACAACTAGAGAAAGCCCACATGCTGCAACAAAGACCCAACACAGCCAAAAATAAATTAATTAATTAATTTAAAAAAATATATGGGGCCAGGTAAAGATTCAACCTTTTATTTAAAATCTCTTCATTTTCATGGAAAAAACACAGACTTGTGCAGTTACAGTCCTGGGACCAGATACGGGCACCCTATGAGGAGCAGTTTGCTTTTATTTTCATGTTTCACTTCACCATTTGCAAAACCAGGAAAATAATTTTTAATTCTTTTCTCCCTCATGAGGCTATCCCAGGCAGAATCTGGTTTGAGACGTTGCCCTAAAATTTTCTTCAGCAAACTGGGTGGGTCTTATCTTTCATTTACCACTGGGATTTGGATATGATTGGTGATGGATAATTGTGCTTCCTCATTATGTGGCTTTTATATTGACAGCTTAATTTTTAGGTGTGTTGCAGGGAGAGAGCAAAGTTGAGCCTTTGGATGATTTATCTCATGGAGGCTCATACCACGAATGTTTGGAATTTTGGTTTAAAGGCATTTTGGAAGAACAGGGTAGGAAGAATGGATGACTCCTTGGTTTCACAGTCATAATTTAAGAGCCTGTTTAACTCTTGGAGCCCATGATAATACAGGTGCTGTAGAAATGCACCAGTCAAAACTTTAACAAATGCATGTCCCACCCCTCACAGGCTATTACTTATACAACCTTGTGCTCAATTTTTCATTCTGTTCGATGGCAAATCTCACTTTATGTATCCAAACTTGAAATAATAGCTCCTCCCCACTCTCTGAAGCAACTTTAAAACAAGTACCATTTTGTAATACTTGCCATTTTGGTTTTTTTTTTTTTTTTTTTGTGGTACGCAGGCCTCTCACCGTTGTGGCCTCTTCCGTTGCAGAGCACAGGCTCCAGACGCCCAGGCTCAGCGGCCATGGCTCACGGGCCCAGCAGCTCCGCAGCATGTGGGATCTTCCTGGACCGGGTCACGAACCCGTGTGCCCTGCATTGGCAGGCGGACTCTCGACCACTGCGCCACCAGGGAAGCCCAATACTTGCCATTTTAATGATACAAGAAAGGAAGGTGCAGATCTTGCTACCCTTGTACTGTCTAATTGAGATGTCTCTGTACTCGAGCTATTGATTTACAGGGCGTGAGGCACCTGGCACAGTAAATTACTTTCATACGACGCCAGGTCATCTGCTGTAAATCACATGACAACCCCATACAGATTTGAGTTGCACAAGAGCCAAGGCTACATTCTAGGTTGAAAGAGAAGATAATTATTTGTAAAACAAATAGTGGGTGGTTTTACATACTGCCTTTGTGAAGATTTTTTGCCACAACGTAATCAGTTTTCTTAGTAAGCTTCATTGACATTGAAAGTTCAAGTCCAGTTATAGCCAGACAACTAATGTAAATCAGCAAAAGATGGGGGGAGAAAGCATATGTAACAGAGAAGATAATTACACGATAATTTAAGTAGACCCGCTAAACCATTGCTGATGGCCTTTTACATTTTAAACTTTGGTTTGTAAGATGTTTCTAGTTAGGCTTATTCAAACAATCCTGTTGCTATAATCTAAGTCTTTGTAAAATTTTCAGTATTACAGAGCTTGTCTATAGCATGTCACCTTCGGACATGGTCAGTATCTAAATGCTCATGTAAATAAGTTCTATAATCCAAATAATTGCATTAAATTTAAAACTTTTATAGTCATAATTTTCTCCTTCTTTTCCTGGGTTGACAAGTTCCTTTTGTACATGATGATATCTGAGATGTAATGTAGGCATACTTTGAGTATTGTTCATGGGATGAGTTTACTTTTTAGAGTAATGTAATAGCCTACCTTTTCAAAGGGTGCGAAGTGACTTACAAGAAAAGGTAGTTTTACGGTAAGACTGTAAAAATAAAAATGGAAAATAAAGACCATGAAAGGGGAATGTGGTGAGTAATCATACTTACACAGCCCAGCATGCTTTCTGAGAGTCAGCATTTAATTTAGCTCTAAGATTCATGGCAGGCAAGATTAAAAGGAAAACACAAGAGGACATGTAATTCTTATCTCGTAGACAAAGGCTACTACTCCCTAAAGAGAGAAACATTATCTTTGGCAATAAACTCATAGTAGAATGCATCTCATAGGCCCCTCCAGAGATGGCATTAAAGGGTATAATAGACCGTGATCCATGATAGTGCAAATTAGGATTAATTCATAAAAGTATTACTGCTTCTGCTATGTCACTTATGTCTGTGAAGTTAAGTAATTTCACACTATATGATTTAGGAATTCTGGATCTATGCCTAAGTGAAAACAGGTAAAGTAGGAAGAACTCCAGTGCTAAAGGTTCTCAAGTTAAGCACTATACTTCAAGTTCATGGGGACATGTAAATATACATGTGTTGTATTTTTCCAATACCTCTTTTATGAACCTAGGGCACAGAGGCATGAGATGCTGAGGCCTGGGCTGAGTTGGGTAAGGTATTTTTCTGGTATGTTTGATAGTACCGTGGCCACGGGAGCATCTAAACAGTAGTCAAGAAGATTCTGAGTCTCAGATTCGGGGCTGATGCGAGCCATTGAAGGGGAAAATGAATAATGAAGTTAGAAGCTGGGGCAATTAGGTATATGTGTGAAGTAGAATTCAGGTGTCAGAATGAGCGATTCAGAATTACTTTGAGGCTTGATTTTATGCAGTTTCAGTTAGGTGATGGGCTTGGTGGCTTAAACGCACTAGGCAAACCTGAGCATTTGCGATTACCTGTGGTAATGAGTAATGGGATCACTTAGGTGATAAAAATCTATAAAAGTGTTTAAATGAGTAGTTCTCTTGTATGTCATTACCAAACCTTCATCCATAAGCCCTTCCTTCTCCTGACCTCTGATTAGGATATAATGATCAGCAGTGGTCCAAAATTTGGGCAATTAAAAAAAATGTGACTAGAGGTTACATAATTAGCTCTAAGCTCATAAATCAGAAATTGCCTTCACTGAGGGTGATTCAGGCAGCCATAACAAACTTAATTTAGACCATTTACCTTCTTTAATGTAAATACAGAGAAGAAAAAGGATACTTTCAAATTAACCCTTCCCCATAGATGAAGGCATGAATCAAGACAGATGCAGTAAGGTGGTACTGAAAGGCAGGTGTTGGTATCATTCAAGCTGCTCCTTCCTTCTCTTATTATTTAGTGATATAAATCAAAGATGCTTTCCAGATGTCATAATGATTGTTTAACCCATTGTCTGTGTAGTATACATGGCTGGGCATATTTTATGTGAGATTCACTTTGTGATCCCCCCTGTATTCCATAACTGTCTTTATCCTCCCTTAAACCATTTTGGACTGTGATTGTAGAGCCAGCCAAGGTCAATGGGGCGAACTGAGGCTGTGTATGTAAAGATAATTATTAGTGTTTGAACCCCCACCTTCATTACTCCACCTTGAGTTAATGAAATGTTTGTGCATCAGTTAGATTCCAGGGACAATGTCTCCAACCAGCTGGGGTGTATTGAGGTGGAGTAACAATGATTTCTAAAAAACAGACTTCTGAAGAAATAAGCGACTCTACAGAGTTGATTTCATGCAAACCATGTATGATTTGCACGAGTATTTGAGTTGGTCCCTTTGGAAACAATCTAATCAATGTGTAGGCTATTACTGAAAGCTGCTGTTCATATAGGACAATCAACTGCTTTTATTGTGTGCACAATAAGATAGAACATAGTATGTAGCCTCAAAAAATGTAGACTCCAGATGGAGAAGCCGTATGTACATATATGAGCCAAACAACACATTTATAGTTTAGCTATAAATGAAGGGAAATTTTGTCTACATTCTGGACAGCCAGACTTCATAGTTGTTAATAGTACGTTATTGTGCAAAGGCATGAGTCAAATCAGATGAAATTAATGATTGGGTAGTGATACTAGCAATAATAACACACATGTTTATCATGTGGCAGCTCTATGCTGCAGTATATTTGAAGCTTTGAATTAGAATCAACCTGGTACTCTCACCATCAAGCAGACACGTTTTGTGAAAGATATGCAGTTAGCAAACCACATCACACCCAAAGCATCAGGAACCAATCATTGTTTCCCTGCAGCCTTGAAAAGTTCCAGGCGTGTGTGTGTGTGTGTGTGTGTGTGTGTGTGTGTGTGTGTGTGTGTGTTTACACAATGCAGTGTAAATTTCAGTAAAGGGAACAATTAAGCTTTGTCACTCATAATTGACTAAGATAGTTAAAAATCACCCAAATGGAATCCAAGCTGGTGTACTCTACCTCCAGAATTTCTCTGCACCTGTTTTGACCTTCTCTCCCTGCACTGTTATCTGCTGCCTTGAAGCTATTTCTTTGCTTATGGTAAAGGGATTTCTCCTCTCACAGTTGATTGCTATGCTGAAGTGCAGTCTGCTGCTTGCTGAACTTCAAGGAGATGTACGTGGAGCTGGTTTTACCGCCTAACTCGTTCATTGGTTGCTGTTCACGTTATCAGCTCTCAGAGACTTTATAGAATCCTAGGGTTCATTTTCCACTGCCCATTTGGAAGCTGTAGGCATCTGGCATAGACGTGTGTGTTGAAGAAGGTAATACGCCCTTCAGTGTTCTGCCCACATATTCCCTTCTACCTCCGTATCTGTCTGGTACATTAAAAGAACATTTTCTCTACGTTTTTAGAAGGAGTGAAATGTAACAAGATGAGGACAGCCGTCAGTTGACCTTTGGGCAGTCAACAGCACAGGCCCTTCTGCCCCTCATCTACACTTGTTCCTGTCCCAGAGTCTTGATCAGCTTTAACCTGTCACAGACGCTGGCTCTCCTCAGCGCCCTGTTCCTCCTGATGAAAGTAGAGGGCAATTTTCTATTGATTTGGAGTTGCTGTTTCCACATGATCAGCAATATTTCTTGCTGTCATAAAAATGGAGACTTGTCATAAAAATGGAGGCCTCTCATTTGCTCCTCCGGGTGAATTTACCAGAAGTTTAAAATGGCAAAGCAACACTGGTCAAATGATAACTTTTCTTCAAATGGCAGCAGACGGAAGTAAGGAGTTTACATGGCATCTTCTTTAAACGCTTGGTTAACATAATATGGATCATACTTTGATGTCAGAAATGTGTATCTTAGTATCTGGCGTATAAGTTCTCACTTGTGCAAAGCAGAGAGGGGCTAAAATCAATTATATAGAGAATGGAAAGAAAGGAGGCCTTTTTCAGCAGTTACTAACTTAATATGAAACATTCCTTGATTCCCTTGTAGTTCTGCTTCCGTATAAGACATGATGACCTTGTCACAAGTTTTTAAAATTCTTAACGGAGCTATATATTGTTGCGTAGACAACATGAAATTTACATCGCCTATTATTCTCTACGATTGTAGAGAAAACAATCGTAACATAAAATTTAGTTCCAATTTCATTTGAAAGAGCACTGTCCTATTGAATGGGTTTTCTAGGACCTGGTTCTAGCCCCACGGTGGTTAAGTAATTTGACCTTTCTGGATCTCATTTCGCTCATTTGTAAAATGAGGAAGTTGAATTGCACTATAGTTTTATAATGCTTTTTTAGGCTTTTGAAAAGGCCATGTGTTAGAACTGAAATGCATTTCTTCCGTGAAGTTATAATTACGCTGTTATGACCAGGGCTTCTTGAAGTTCTAGCAACCAGGTTTCATGGTAGGAACTTGGGAGTGGATTGTCTTATTCTCCATGTTTTGATGACAGTGATACTGTGTGGGACTGGGCTTTCACCATGTCTATTTTGGTTACTTGACTCTGGAGAAGTTGAGATGAGAAAACTGCCATGCCCAGATGAAATATTTCTGTTGAGGACAGTCAAATTGGATACTGAGAAACCTGGCTGGTAAAAGGAAGCAAAGATCCTCTGCTGTGAACATAACCATTATTGCTCTTGGCTCTGATGTTGTCTGCTTTAGGATTTATTTGAAACAGTTTTGGGAAAAGCCTGAACAGAGAGAACTTTATGACAACTAGAATTGTTTTCACTTCTAAACAATTTCTCTGAAGACATAGTCCTCAGTAAAAATACCAGTGATTTAGTCTCTCCTCCAAATGTCTTTTTCAATTACCTATTATAACTCTTAATGTATTACTATCCCTACCCAACACACTTTTTCTTTTAAGAAAATAGATGCAGGATATGGGAGAATATGTTCATTTTAAAATTGGAAACTAAATTCATTCCT
>NW_006792756.1:681076-691475 GCF_000442215.2 Lipotes vexillifer
AAATGTTGTTTTGGTCAGGTTTACAGAAAATGCATCTTTTAAGTGTATAGTTTGACCAGTTTTGACAAGCATATGCCATCATGCAACCACCACTGCATTCAATACAGAATATTTTCATGCCCCTGAAAAGTTCCCTCATTTCCCTATGGTCTGTTCCCTCTCTACACCCTAAGACCCTGGCAGTGGCTGATCTGATTTGTCTCCCTGTAGTTTTGCCTTTTCCAGAAATTCTTATCACTGAAGTTATAAAGTGTTTAACTTTTGTGTGTATCTGGCTTCTTTCACTTAGCAAGTCTTTTGAAATGCAGCCTTGTTGTTGCACATATCAGTACTTCATTCCCTTTCATTGCTTAGTCATAATCCATCGTATAGAAGTAGCACCATTTGTTTATTCATTCACCTGATGATCGATTTCTTCGATTATAAGGTTGTTATAAACATACAACTTTCATTCCCAGGTCTCAGTATGTTTCCATCTCTCTTAGGAATGGGATTACTGTGTCATGTAGTAAGCCTGTGTTTAACTTTACAGGAAACTGCCAAACTGTTTTGCAAAGTAGCCATGCCATTTTGCATTCCCACTCTCAATGTTTAGGGGTTCTCATTGTTCCACACTGATGAATCCTTCTTGAAGGTTTTTCTCTTTTTTTAACATCTTTATTGGAGTATAATTGCTTTACAATGGTTTGTTAGTTTCTGCTGTATAACAAAGTGAATCAGCTGTATGTATACAGGTATCCCCATATCCCCTCCCTCTTACATCTCCCTCCCACCCTCCTTATCCCACCCGTCTAGGTGGTCACAAAGCACCAAGCTGATCTCCCTATGCTATATGGCTGCTTCCCACCAGCTATCTATTTTACATTTGGTAGTGTATATATGTCCATGCCACTCTCTCACTTTGTCCCAGCTTACCCTTCCCCCTCCACGTATGCTCAGTCCATTCTCTACATATGCGTCTTTATTGCTGTCCTAACCCCTAGGTTCATCAGAACCTTTTTTTTTTTTTTAATTCCATATATATGTGTTAGCATATGGTATTTGTTTTTCTCTTTCTGACTTACTTCACTCTGTATGGCAGACTCTAGGTCCTCACTACAGATAACTCAATTTTGTTTCTTTTTATGGCTGAGTAATATTCCATTGTCTATATATGCCACATCTTCTTTATCCATTCATCTGTCAGTGGACACTTAGGTTGCTTCCATGTCCTGGCTATTGTAAATAGAGCTGCAATGAACATTGTGGTACATGACTCTTTTTGAATTATGGTTTTCTCAGGGTATATGCCCAGTAGTGGGATCGCTGGGTCGTATGGTAGTTCTATTTTTAGTTTTTTAAGGAACCTCCATACTGCTCTCCACAGTGGCTGTATTGATTTACATTCCCACCAACAGTGCAAGAGGGTTCCCTTTTCTCCACACCCGCTCCAGCATTTATTTTCTAGATTTTGTGATGATGGCCAATCTGACTGGTGTGAGGTGATACCTCATTGTAGTTTTGATTTGCATTTCTCTAATGCTTAGTGATGTTGAGCATCCTTTCATGTGTTTGTTGGCAATCTGTATATCTTCTTTGGAGAAATGTCTATTTAGGTCTACTGCCCATTTTTGGATTGGGTTGTTTGTTTTTTTGATATTGAGCTGCATGAGCTGCTTGTAAATTTTGGAGATTAATCCTTTGTCAGTTGCTTCGTTTGCAAATATTTTCTCCCATTTTGAGGGCTGTCTTTTTGTCTTGCTTATGGATCCCTTTGCTGTGCAAAAGCTTTTAAGTTTCATTAGGTCCCATTTGTTTATTTTTATTTGCATTTCTCTAGGAGGTGGGTCAAAAAGGATCTTGCTGTGATTTATGTCATAGACTTTTCTGCCTATGTTTTCCTCTGAGAGTTTTATAGTGTCTATCCTTACATTTAGGTCTTTAATCCATTTTGAGTTTATTTTTCTGTATGGTGTTAGAGAGTGTTCTAATTTCATTCTTTTACATGTAGCTGTCCAGTTATCCAGGCACCCCTTATTGAAGAGGCTGTCTTTTCTCCATTGTGTATTCTTTCCTCCTTTATCAAAGATAAGGTGACCATATGTGCATGGGTTTATCTCTGGGCTTTCTATCCTGTTCCATTGATCTATATTTCTGTTTCTGTGCCAGTACCATACTGTCTTGATTACTGTAGCTTTGTAGTTTAGTCTGAAGTCAGGGAGCCCAATTCCTCCAGCTCCATTTTTCTTTCTCAAGATTGCTTTGGCTCTTCGGGGTCTTTTGTGTTTCCATACAGATTGTGAAATTTTTTGTTCTAGTTCTGTGAAAAATGCCATTGGTAGTTTGATAGGGATTGCATTGAATCTGTAGATTGCTTTGGGTAGTATAGTCCTTTTCACAATGTTGATTCTTCCAATCCAAGAACGTGATATATCTCTCCATCTGTTTGTATCATCTTTAATTTCTTTCATCAGTGTCTTATAATTTTCTGCATACAGGTCTTTTGTATCCTTAGGTTGGTTTATTCCATGGTATTTTATTCTTTTTGTTGTAGTGGTAAAGGGGAGTCTTTCCTTAATTTCTCTTTCAGATTTTTCATCATTAGTGTATTGGAGTGCAAGAGATTTCTGTGCATTAATTTTGTATCCTGCTACTCTACAAAATTCATTCATTAGCTCTAGTAGTTTTCTAGTTAGCATCTTTAGGATTCTCTATATATAGTATCATGTCATCTGCAAACAGTGACAGTTTTACTTCTTCTTTTCCAATTTGGATTCCTTTTATTTTTCTTCTCAGATTGCTGTGGCTAAAACTTCCGAAACTATGTTGAATAAGAGTGGTGAGAGTGGGCAACCTTGTCTTGTTCCTGATCTTAGTGGAAATGGTTTCAGTTTTTCACCATTGAGAACATTGTTGGCTGTGGGCTTGTCATGTATGGCCTTTATTATGTTGAGGTAAGTTCCCTCTGTGCCCACTTTCTGGAGGGTTTTTATCAGAAATGGGTGTTGAATTTTGTCAAAAGCTTTTTCTGCATCTACTGAGATGATCATATGGTTTTTTCCATCACTTTGTTAATATGGTGTATCATGGTGATCGATTTGTGTATATTGAAGAATCCTTGCATTCCTAGGATAAACCCCGCTTGATCATGGTGTATGATCCTTTTACTGTGCTGTTGGATTCTGTTTCCTAGTATATTGTCGAGGATTTTTGCATCTATGTTCATCAGTGATATTGGCCTGTAGTTTTCTCTTTTTGTGACATGTTTGTCTGGTTTTGGTATCAGGCTGATGGTGGCCTCATAGAATGTGTTTGGCAGAGTTTCTCCATCTGAAATTTTTTGGAAGAGTTTGAGAAGGATAGATGTTAGCTCATCTCTAAATGTTTGATAGAATTCGCCTGTGAAGCCATCTGGTCCTGGGCTTTGGTTTGTTGGAAGATTTTTAATCACAGTTTCAATTTCAGTGCGTATGATTGGTCTGTTTATATTTTATTTTTCTGGCTGGTTCAGTCTTGGAAGGTTGTGTTTTTCTAAGAATTTGTCCATTTCTTCCAGGTTGTCCATTTTATTGGTATATAGTTGCTTGTAGTAATCTCTCATGATCCTTTGTATTTCTGCCGTGTCAGTTGTTACTTCTCCTTCTTCATTTCTAATTCTATTGATTTGAGTCTTCTCCCTTTTCTTCTTGATGAGTCAGACTAATAGTTTACCAGTTTTGTTTATCTTGTCAAAGATCCAGCTTTTAGTTTTATTGATCTTTGCTATCGTTTCCTTCATTTCCTTTTATTTATTTCTGATATGATCTTTATGACTTCTTTCCTTCTGCTAACTTTGGGGTTTTTTTGCTTCTTCTTTCTCTAATTGCTTTAGGTGTAAGGTTAGGTTGTTTATTTGAGATGTTTCTTGTTCTTGACGTAAGATTGTTTTGCTATAAACTTTCCTCTTAGAACTGCTTTTGCTGCATCCCATAGGTTTCGGGTCGTCGTGTTTTCACTGTCATTTGTTTCTAGGTATTTTTTGATTTCCTCTTTGATTTCTTCAGTGATCTCTTGGTTATTAGTAGTGTATTGTTTAGCCTCCATGTGTTTGTATTTTTTGCAGAGTTTTTCCTGTAATTGATATCTAGTCTCATAGCATTGTGGCCGGAAAAGATACTTGATACAATTTCAATTTCCTTAAATTTACCAAGGCTCCTTTTGTGACCCAACATATGATCCGTCCTGAGAATGTTCCATGAGCACTTGAGAAGAAAGTATATTCTGTTGTTTTTGGATGGAATGTCCTATAAATATCAATTAAGTCTATATTGTTTAATGTATCATTTAAAGCTCTTGTTTCCTTATTTATTTTTGTGTTGGATGGTCTGTCCATTGGTGAAAGTGGGGTGTTTAAGTCCCCTACTATGGTTGTGTTACTGTCGATTTCCCGTTTTATGGCTGTTAGCATTTGCCTTTTGTGTTGAGGTGCTCCTATGTTGGGTGCATAAATATTTACAATTGTTATATCTTCTTCTTGGATTGATCCCTTGATCATTATGTAGTGTCCTTCTTTGTCTCTTGTAATAGTCTTTATTTTAAAGTCTATTTTGTCTGATATGAGAATTGCTACTCCAGCTTTCTTTTGGTTTCTATTGGCATGGAATATCTTTTTCCTTCCCTTCATTTTCAGTCTGTATGTGTCCCTAGGTCTGAAGTGGGTCTCTTGTAGACAGCATATATACAGGTGTTGTTTTTGTATCCATACAGCCAGTCTATGTATTTCGGTTGGAGCATTTAATCCATTTACATTTATGATAATTATCGATATGTATGTGCCTGTTACCATTTTCTTCATTGTTTTGGGTTTATTATTGTAGGTCTTTTCCTTCTCTTGTGTTTCCTGCCTAGAGAAGTTCCTTTAACATTTGTTGTAAAGCTGGTTTGATGGTGCTGAATTCTCTTAGCTTTTGCTTGCCTGTTAAGGTTTTAATTTCTCCATCAAATCTGAATGAGATCCTTGCTGGGTAGAGTAATCTTGGTTGTAGGTTTTTCCCTTTCATCATTTTAAATATGTCCTCCCACACCCTTCTGGCTTGCAGAGTTTCCACTGAGAAATCAGCTGTTAACCTTTTGGGGATTCCCTTGTAGGTTATTTGTTGCTTGTCCCTTGCTGCTTTTAATATTTTTTCTTTGTGTTTAATTTTTGATAGTTTGAGTAGTATGTGTTTTGGCGGGTTTCTCCTTGGATTTATCCTGTGTCAGACTCTCTGTGCTTCCTGGAGTTGATTATTTCTTTTCCCATATTAGGGAAGTTTTCAACTATAATCTCTTCACATATTTTCTCAGTCCTTTTTTCTCTTCTTCTTCTGGGACCCCTATAATTCGAATATTGGTGCGTTTAATGTTGTCCCAGAGGTCTCTGAGACTGTCCTCAATTCTTTTTTTTTTTTTTTGTGGTACATGGGCCTCTTACTCTTGTGGCCTCTCTCGTTGTGGAGCACAGGCTCCAGACACGCAGGCTCAGTGGCCCTGGCTCACGGGCCCAGCCGCTCTGTGGCATGTGGGATCCTCCCAGACCGGGGCATGAGCCCGTGTCCCCTGCATCGGCAGGTGGACTCTCAACCACTGCGCCACCAGGGAAGCCCTGTCCTCAATTCTTTTCATTCTTCTTTCTTTATTCTGCTCTGTGGTAGTTATTTTCACTATTTTATCTTCTAGGTCACTTATCCATTCTTCTGCCTCAGTTATTCTGCTATTGATTCCTTCCAGAGAATTTTTAATTTCATTTATTGTGTTGTTCATCATTATTTGTTTGCTCTTTAGTTCTTCTAGGTCCTTGTTAAACATTTCTTGTATTTTCTCCATTCTATTTCCAAGATTTTGGATCATCTCTACTCTCATTACTCTGAATTCTTTTTCAGGTAGACTGCCTGTTTTCTCTTCATTTGTTTGGTCTGGTGGGTTTTTACTTTGCTCCTTCATCTGCTGTGTATTTCTCTGTTTTTTGATTTTGCTTAACTTACTGTGTTTGGGGTCTCCTTTTCACAGCCTCCAGGTTTGTAGTTCCCATTGTTTTTGGTGTCTGCCCCCAGTGGGTAAGGTTGGTTCAGTGGGTTGTGTAGGCTTCCTGGTGGAGGGGACTGATGCCTGTGTTCTGGTGGGTGGGGCTGGATCTTGTCTTTCTGGTGGGCAGGACCGCATTCATTGGTGCGTTTTGTGGTGTCTGTGACCTTATTATGATTTTAGGCAGCGTCTCTGCTAATGGGTGGGGCTGTGTTCCTGTCTTGCTAGTTGTTTGGCATGGGGTGTCCAGCACTGGAGCTTGCTTGCTGGTTGTGGAGTGGAGCTGGCTGTTAGCATTCAGATGGAGTTCTCTGGGACAACGTTTGCAGTTTGATATTACATTGGGCCGGGAGGTCTCTGGTGGTCCAATGTCATGAACCCGGCTCTCCCACGTAAGAGGCTCAAGCGTGACCCTCGGCCGGAGCACCAAGACCGTGTCAGCCACACAGCTCCAAACTCTGGAACTCCGAACTCCAGAGGTCCTCCTTCGGACGTGCTGCCTCTCCCCTTCTGCCTTGAATTTTTGACTTAATGAATTATTCTAAGGTGAGACTTAATGAATTATTCTAAGGTGAACATTCTTGTAACCAGCATCAAGTCAAGAAATAACACTCTGCCAGCCCCCCATAATCCACTCCACATCCCTCTTCCCAGTCTCAACCCTTATCTTCCCCCAGTAATAACTATTTTGACTTTAGAGCAGTGACCTCCCAGTGTTTTTAATAGTTTTTAAAAATTTTTATTGAAATATAGTTGATTTACAGTGTTGTGTTAACTTCTGATGTACAACAAAGTAATTCAGTTTTATTTATATATATATATATATGTATCCTTTTTTATATTCTTTTCCATTATGGTTTATCACAGGATATTGAATACAGTTCCCTGTGCTATACAGTAAGACCTTGTTGTTTATCCATTCTATATATGATAGTTTGCATCTGCTAATCCCAAACTCCCAGTCCTTCCCTCTGCCCCCCTCCCTTTGGTAATTTCATAGATATGTTCATTTGTGTCATATTTTAGATTCCACATATAAGTGATATCATGTGGTATTTGCCTTTCTCTTTCTGACTTACTTCACTCAGTGTGATAATCTCTGAGGTCATCCATGTGGGTGCAAATGCCATTATTTTGTTCTTTTTTACGGCTGAGTAATATTCTGTTTTATATATATATGTGTATATATATATACACACATAATATACACCCCGCCCACATGTTCTTTATCCATTTATCTGTTGGTGGTTTAGTACTTTTTTTCATTTGATATGCATCCCCAGACATTTTAATCTTGTCTGTGTTTTCTAAAACTGTATATATCTTTTAGGTTCCTGTTAGCCAACAGTTTACCCTACCTCACTTGCTTTTTCTTCAGATTTATCTATTGAAAAATCTAGAGCATTTGACCAATAGAGTTTCTCACAGTCTAAATGTGTTAATTATTATTCTTGGGGCAGTTCAACATGTTCCTCTGTCCTCTGTATTTTCTACAGATAGGCAGCTGTTTCCATACATTGTTCTTAATAATGATCCAAATAAAGAGTTAAAAGTTTTTGTTGCCTATCCAAGGGGCAGAGAACGCTTCTCATATCCCCATATATCTTTTGTACTATTACTAATGACCTTTGCCATGGTGTTTATTCAAAAAAATTTTTGTTTGAATTTGGTTGAAAAATAAATGCATGAATACAAGAATGAATGAATACCTTCACTGAAGCAGAAAGGTGCAGCCAGCATTGTACTATGAAAGACTTAGAGTAAACGTATGGAAGAATTTCAAAGAAAGTGTGTTTATGATAGAAAGTTGTTTTCAAGAGAGGTTTTAGAATGGCCATTTCTGGGGATATTTAAAATTTTGATAATACTCATCGTTCTTAGAGTTATAAACTGTGATGGCATGGGAGGATGACGAACCGAATTCCTGTTCCTGGGTTTCTGTGATAGAGTGCTCACCTATAAAGGATGAGTTGTCTGTTTCAGAATATTCTTTGCAGAATTCCTGTCTGCAGGGCACTAAATGGAATTTGGTTCATTGAAAGTTTGCTTCCCATAGGGTAAAGTTTACTTTCAGAGTGTTTTCTGACCCTCAGATAACATTTATACCAGTCTGTCTGGGGTAGCCTATGGGACAATGCAGCAGCAGCAGTCTTAGTAGCAAGGATTGTTGTTCTGATTACCTTTTTGGTCCATAGGCAGTGCATTTAACAGATGGTATTCCCACAGAGTAGATCTCTGTGTGCTGGTTGTAAACACTTGGAACTGTTCTTTTGGATCCTTTGTTTCATTTGGGAAAAATAATTTAGTGAAGATGGTCGTTGGTTATAAATGTCTACATCTGTCGCTAACAAACAGCCTCAAGCGTTTAAGGATGTTTCCAGGGAATAAAGTAGGGAATTCGCTGTGCTCAAGCTATGGGGTTCTGACAAAAGAAATGTGTCGTAGTTTTCATTAACTTATGTTTCAGAATTCTTTTCCCATTTCTCCTGACCCAAGGTTTTTCACCTGTTGGTTCGAGTAGCAGCAAGTGACGGGAGGCATTTTCTCATGACACGAATATGAGTTTCATTTTGCGTAGTTTCAATAGCATTTCAAGCTGTTAGGTTTTATGGTTAGTGTTTTTATTAATATCGATATCAACGTGGCCACAAAATAGTGACTTTTACATTTCTTTTATTGCTCAGTGTTTCCAAAACCATTCCCTATATTATTTCATTCACTTCTCACTGTGATCTTAAGTGTAGTAGGCAGGACATATTGCAATATCATAATTTAAATAAATAACAATATTTAAAATTTTTTATTTTATTGAAACATAGTTGATTTACAATGTTGTGTTAATTTCTGCTGTACAGCAAAGTGATTCAGTTATAGATGTATACATTCTTTTTCATAGTCTTTTCTGTTATGGTTTATCACAGGATATTGAATATGGGGCCCTGTGCTATACAGTAGGACCTCATTGTTTATCCATTATATTTATACCAGTTTGCATCTGCTAATCCCAAACTCCTAATCCATCCCTCCCCCACCCCACCTTCCCCTTGGCAACCACAGGTCTGTTCTCTATATCTGTGAGTCTCTTTCTGTTTCATAGGTAATTCATTTGTGTCATATTTTAGATTCCACATGTAAGTGTTATCATATGGTATTTTTCTTTCTGACTTACTTCACTTAGTATGATCATCTCTAGGTCCGTCCATGTGGCTGCAAATGGCATTATTTCATTCTTTTCTACGACCGGGTAGTATTCAGTTGTGTATATATGCCACATCTTCTTTACCCGTTAATCTGTCAGTGGGCATTTAGGTTCTTTCCATGTCTTGGCTATTGTGAATAGTGCTGCAGTGAACACTGGGGTACATGTATCTTTTTGAATTATAGTTTTGTCCGGATACATGCCCAGGAGTGGGATTGCTGGATCACATGGCAATACTGTTAAATAAATACGATGTTGAAACTTAAAAAATGAAGTAACTTGTTCGTGGTCACATGGTGAGGTAAATACTAAATCCTAGGACTTCTGACTTCTGGTCAAATCCTCTCTCTATTCCCACTTTCATTCATTTTGTAGTTTATAATCCATGGTAGAAAATGAAGTTTCAGATGATATCAGAAGCAATTGTAGTTCATGCAGATCTCAGCCTTGATCATAAATTCATACTTTCTGCCACTGATGGTGTTTCTTTTTTTAAAAAAAAATATTTATTTATTTGGCTGTGCTGGGTCTTAGTTGCGGCACATGGAATCTTTGTTGCAGCATGCAGATCTTTTAGTTGTGGCATGCGGGATCTAGTTCCCTCACCAGGGGTTGAACTGGGCCCCCCTGCATTGGAGGGGAGGTCCCTGACAGTGTTTCTTAAACTTGATCATCATCACCTGATTGAGACTGTACCCAGGAGAAACATGGGCTGGAGGGGTAAATGAAATTATATCAGATTAAACAGAAAACTTGGCATCTATCATTTTCTTTTTTCAAAATTCATAAGGAAAGTTCAGTCGTTGTATCTTTAGTGCCTCTTTTATGGTCTGCATTATCAAGTTATCTCGGCTGATATTTTTGTACTGCATTATCAAATTAACTAGGCTGATGGTAAAGATAGCATTTCCAGACATCCAGACTGCCCCCAAATTACAATTACATTTACTATATAGACTGCCTAATCATTGAATTTAGCTAAGATGACCCAAATTTCCCCTCTGCAGTTGGCTTGGACAATATGTATTTAGCTAACAAAGCCCAGTTCCAGATTTACTTTCTCCTTGATGCCTTTTAGAGCATTCCACTTTCCTCACCTGATTATTGCAAGACTTTAATCACATAATTATATATTTTTCTTGCTAGTGTCTTTGGACCTCAACCTATGTGTTTCCCTAC
>NW_006792756.1:691512-694593 GCF_000442215.2 Lipotes vexillifer
GTTTCCCTACAGTAGACCATAAACTTCTTACGGTTTTAGAGTGATATATAGTAGGTGCTCAGTAAATGTAATAAATGAATAAAGTATTAATAGTATTTCTAATGTGCCCTGTTGCTGTTTTAGCTATCATTTATTGAGCCCTAGCTGTGGATTACATCTGGCCATTCTGGTGCATCATATTTACCTAAGTAACTTTCAGATGTCTGATTAATTTTATTTAATTTAAAATTTTTCTTTCCATTCAGGTGGTACTGTTACATTAGGAGGAAGATTTTGCAGGCACTATTGAGATCCAACTGTGACAACTTTTTTTTATAGGGAAAAGTTGATTTGACCCTGTGTTAAATGAGATGGGGAGGGAGGGCGGGCACAAATTAAGTCAGTTCTGTCCCCTGCCCCTCAGGATCTTATGGTAAAGCTAAAGTCACACTTGGAAAAAAAAAAAAAAAATCAGGTTAGATGAAACCAAATCTTCGCTGCAAGAAAGGGAGAGAAAAATGATCTAAGAAAACCTCTGCTAGCCAGAGAGGGATTCATTTGAGATGGGTATTGAAGCACTGAAAACTGAAGAAAGGGCATTTTCGGTTAAGAGAACAGAAGACAAAGATGGGCCTAAAGGTGTGAGTATTCCCAGTGGGTTTTAGAAGCAGCTGACGGTCATGTGTGGATGGGACTCTTCCTATAAAGCCCTTATTTAATCACACTAGCCCTTTGAATCAGGCCTTCAGTATTCCCTTGCGTCTTGGATAACGAGAGAATGCCTGGCCTACCTTTTTTTTTTTTAGATTCAAAACGAATATTTATTATCACATAGTCATTTTCATAGACCATGTTTATTCCTTTTATTCATTCTTGATAGGCACAATTAATGTTTGCTTTTATCCAATATGTATGACATATAACACTTACAAGTCTATTGCCTTTTCAGAGACAATCACCAAAGCATATGTTATCAGGAAATACCCTACAGGTCTGTGTAATAGATTTGAATGGCTTCAAGTTTGTGCAGACCTAGACTTTCTGAACAGTCTCTCTTGAGTAAAGAATTGAGTAGTAGAGTAGTAAGGTTGTAGGAACTGCCTCAGGGTACCTAAAGCCTGATTTAGGAAAGGCCAGGACCTTGGAGATTACAGTGATGGTGAAGACGTCCATCATTTAATAAAACCTAGAGAGGCAAAGGACTATGTCTAAGTGCACAAGGGGAGAACTCCTTAGATGTGAATAGCGGCAAAGCAGTACACTTGAAACTTCTATGATGACACTTGAGACAGAAGACACGTGAGATGCAAATGTTTAACTAATCTAGCTTTTACTGGCAGTTAAGGAGAACTAACCATGTGTCAGATACTCTTCTAGGTGCTATAGGGATATAGCAGTGAAGCAGAAGAGAAGAAGTTCCCTTCCTCATGAAGGAAGCATAACACTACATGTAATTTAATTCTTAACCCTCCATGAAAAATATTCCTATTATCTCTCTTTCCAAGATGAGGAAACTGAGGCTCATGTAGGTTGAATAACATAACCATTGTCACACGGCTTGAGTGTGACAATGGGATTTGAACTCAGATAGCCTGCCTCTTAACCATTACTCTATACAGCTTCCTGTTTCTGTTATACCAACAAAAGAGCAAGTGAACTAGTATTTATTAAGTATTAACCTTGTACCAGTAACTTTGGGGGGTTGCTTTAAACATGGAATCTCATTGCTTACAGTCCTGTGCAGAAGTATTAGTATCCATATTTTCTAGATAAGAAAAATAATGCTCAGAGAGGTTAAGTAATTTACAAAAGGTCACACAGCCAGTAAACAGCTGAGCCAGGTTTCAACAGGTCTGTCTGTCCCTTGAGATATATTTTCTTCCTATTGTACACTACAAAAAGTACTAGATGTTAAGCTTCTCAAAACTTCAGTATTTGTTTCAGTGCAATCTTTATCTTTGGAGCAAGTACATATAGTTACTGTTTGGGATATATACCAGTTTACTAAAATTTTTCTTCCAATGTTTTCAAGAATCAATGTGTATCTATTCATCACTTGTCATATGTTCTGCATGTCTGACAAGTGTCTCTGCCATTTTGCGTGACACAAAACGTTGTTTCAGGCATATATTTTCAAGCCAGCTCACCCTAAAACTTATAATAAAGTTCAAATATCATTGCACCCTTTTTCAGAATTACTTGATTAAGGAGTCTTTAGCAATTTGAGAAGTTCATCTTTAGTTAAATTTGAAGTAAATATTAGATGTAAATACGATTTATGAAGTCAATATTGTTTCCACTGTACTACTTCTGAAAATATTCTCACCCAGTTTTCGTCCTTATTTTCAACATTTCTATCAACATTTTTCTCCATATTTTCATATAAATATAATCATCAAATCACCGGAAGTAAGGAAAAATACCAGTAGAAAAAGTTGGGTATATATATTATGCTACAATTTATCTAAGAAGGAAGTGAGTTTTGTGCACATAAGTGTATGTACATGTGTAAAAAATATATGGAAAGAGGTATGTCGGGGAGGATAAAGTAAAACTTTAAAGATGCTTAACTATAGTGAGAAAGAGAGAGGATGGGACAGGAATAGAAGCTAAATTTCTCTGAATAAACTTTGTTTTGAGAATTTGACTTTTAAAATATATGAATGTTGAATGTAACTATAGCATAACATCTAATTTAAAAATTCTGAAAAACTGAAAGCACAACAGAATACATCTAACATTAAATTGAGTTGATGACAAAACTATATAGAGAAGAATCCTTTGAAGTGACTTCAAGACAGAGAAGTTCATACATTCATAGTAGGATGTATTAGAGACAAAAAGAAAGACACATTATGCTCTACACCTAAAACTAATACACTGTTATGTGTCAAATACATAAATAAAAATGAAAAAATAATAAAATCAATTATCTGAAAAAAAGAAACACAGAAAGTGTAATTGTTTTTAGTAGTCATATTTTTGGAGGTCCTGTTGCTATTGTTATTCTGAAGCTGTTTTTTTTTTTTTTGCGGTACGCGGGCCTCTCACTGTTGTGGCCTCTCCCGTTGCGGGGGACAGGCTCCGGACGCGCCGGCGCTG
>NW_006792756.1:694689-751819 GCF_000442215.2 Lipotes vexillifer
GGGCCCAGCTTGTCCGCGGCATGTGGGATCCTCCCAGACCAGGGCACGAATCCGTGTCCCCTGCATCGGCAGGCGGACTCAACTACTGCGCCACCAGGGAAGCCCTTGAGGCTGTTTTTAAAAAGACCCATGATCCAATTTGAAAAGGCTTCTGCCCATCAAAAATGTCTCAATTTGTGCATCAGTAAGAATAATAACAGTCATATGTTGAAACACATCAGCTATGGCTAAATCCTTTTGTTCATAAGGATACAAAACAACCCCCAAAACAACCTTTAGAGGATGCTGAGGAACCAACTCATTATTTTCAAAACTGATATTAAAGGAAAGGAATCAAGCATTTATTGTGTCTTTCCTTTAAGAACTGTTACTAAATCACTATTGAGGGGCAAGTTTCTCTTTATAGGATGTTTTAGCTAATAAATGAAGACAGAATGATATAATTAGAATATATTTTGCAACTCCTAATGAAACAGTGACTCTCGGTAGTGATCGTCATTGGCTGCTAACATCACAGGGAAAGACAGGTGTCTGTTATATACCTCCTGGTGGAAATACACAACGCCACCTACGAAACACATTGAACCTGAATGTAATCAAGCCTGCCGATCTAATCACCAATTTACAGGAGGCATCATGCAAATAGGTTAGGCAAAATTCGAACTACGAGAACGTCTATAGGACAAACAGCCTGGTTTCTTCTTTGCAAAGAAATTGCAAGGAGGAAAAATAAGGTAGGGAGAAAATCTATAGATTAATGAGTCTCAAGAGACATTGTGTGGACCTCATTTGGATCCTGATTTGAACAAACAGTAAAAAGAAAACAAATGAGATATCAGAATGTACGAAATGGTTGGAAGATTTGTATCCTTCCTGGATATTTTATACAGTTCATGAATTTTAAGTGTGGAGTAATATATGGTTACATTTTTAAAGAGAGTCTTTGTAGTCTGTACATACTGACATAAATAAGTGATCTGCTTTAAACAATCTAGAAGGAGGATAAAGAGGAAATGTGAAATCTTATTGGCCACGAGTTGATCATAATTAAGCTGTGTGATGGGTACATGAGAGTTTCTTATGCTGTAACCTCTACTTTTGTAGATGTTTGCAATTTTCATTAAAAAAGGATATCTGGGCTTCCCTGGTGGCGCAGTGGTTGAGAGTCCGCCTGCCGATGCAGGGTACACGGGTTTGTGCCCCGGTCTGGAAGGGTCCCGCATGCCGCGGAGCGGCTGGGCCCGTGAGCCATGGCCGCTGAGCCTGCGTGTCCAGAGCCTGTGCTCCGCAACGGTAGAGGCCACAACAGTGAGAGGCCCGCATACCGGAAAAACAAACAAACAAAAAAAAGAATATCTTAGAAACATGCTATTTCTTATTGTGGCTTATTAGCTGTATTCTTAGTATTGCTAAAGAAATAACAGAATTTAATACAATTACTCTTTCATTTGTAAGCCTGTAATATTCTAAAATTAACTCTGATACATCCCCACCCCTGACATTTACAGGAGCCTTGAGTAAGAGTAACGTGCTACCCATGTCCCTCAAGTCCAATATGTCACAAGTCAGGCTGGCAAACTGCCAAATAAAATATGTTCTATTCCCTTACCTGGATGAGTATACCTTCATCACATCCTGGAAAAACAAATTTGAGTTTAAAATTCTCAGATTCCTTTCTACGTTTTGTAATAGGCATCTAGTTCCAAACTCCTGACCTGCAGCCCCATTCTTTGGTCACCTCCCTTTCTCTTCCCACTTGAAGCCCTATCTTCCTTTACCACCAGGAACCTCAGTGCACCTGTGTATACACCCCAGCTTTCCTGTCTACACCCTTTTCACATCCCCTGTATGCTGCCACTGCGTGGGCCTCCAGTGTACACAGAGGCCTCTACAGGTCCTAGAAGCAGGCTCAGGGCTGTTTGGAAGGAAATTCCTGATTTACAAGTGCCCAGAGCAGCCTGAGGCAGAGGGGAGGCACAGATTCTGCATGGGACACATCCTCTTGACCCTGAGGAACCCTCACCTGGTGGAAATTGGTGATGGCAGGAGGGTCAGAGCAGAGCCCTGTAAAGCTCAGGGCCCAGAGTTTGACATCTCGTGCCTGGGTCCAAGGGAGATAGGCCTCTGTTAGGTTAAATTCTATGAATACAATTCTTACAAGAGACCTTTAATTTGGCTCACATTGTTGGGTGTTTTTCATTCCTTTTGACATTTAGTTTTTGCAGATATTGACAACAATTGAGCTAAACTACAAACTGAACATTTGTCATCTCCTAAAAATTTTTTTTTGCTTTCAAATACGTTTAGCAACTTCAAAGGGTTTAGCTGCCCATCCGCTTGGTGGAATTAACACAAGCTGAAAACATATTCAAGAAAATAAACTAATTTTCTAAACCATCCTTCAAGGAAGAGGTGATTCTTGTTTGAGCAGCGTCTAAGGCCAGGGCTCCGGCCCACCTGAAGTCTACAACACAAATGCTACCGTGAGCAGAGAGAGAGAGAGACAATGTTTTGATCGGTTGGCAGAAAACTCCCAGAACAGGGGAAGATAATCCCATGAACAGCTGGAAACAGAACTCAGCAGGGATAACTGCCCTGGTTGCCCTCTGGTCAGTCATCTGGGGACAAATTTCATTCTAAAAGTTACTGAAAATTATAAGACCAGCAGTAGGCACCATGCAAACATCTGGCCCTGCGTCAGTTCAGATAGAAATAAGACAGTCAGCTACAGGACAGTGGACTCCACCATGGTGACCTTGGGCTCAATTTAGTGGCATCTGGACATTTGTAGAAGGCAAATGGTAGGGTAGTACTGACAATTTTCTATTAAGCCAGATGACTGCTACTCATCTGTCTACACAAAGGCATGGAAGGGATTCTAATCTTCTATGTCTCACTGCAGATGGCATTGCTGTTATTGTGGCTGATAGTTTTAGCTCAAAGTTAGCATCAGAAATACAGCTACTAATTATACTATTAATGTATTCCTTCAGCAGATTTTTATGAGTGGTTTTACTGTGTGTATCAGGCACTGTTACAGACATTCTGCATTTGTGTGTGTGTGTGTGTGTGTGTGTATGTATTCATTTACCCCTTGCAGTTAATCAATGAAATGAACACCATCATAACTATTTAAAGATGAGTAGACTGAAACTCAGAGAGCTAAGGACATAAAACCAGTGAGAACTTCTGTATTGTAGTTGACCCAGTGTTTTCCACTTCCAGAGTTTTAGGCTCTTTTTATATGCTGTACTGCCTTGATCGTCACATTTTCTTCTATGGACACTTTTGTACTTCTGTATCCCAGCCAGAATTCTGTTTCAGTATCTTCTCATATAGTCTCTTAATTCACCTGGAATCTTACTATCTATTTTTGAGGTGTTCTACCATTCATACTCTGTTATGTCCCTCTTTTCCTAGAATTAAAATATCATATGATTTTCCACTAGTTTATCTTTTCCTCTTTGGTCACTTTTTTATATTTTTCATTTAAGCATCCCGTTGACCAAATGTTCATCACAATCCAATATGAATGAGACTCGAGTGAAATTGGAACTGATTATAATGAACAGTTCCGCTGACATCACCTCTCTCTGCACCAGAAGTTCCAGGGCTCAGTCTGCTTTGGGTCATTTTACTATAATGAGGAATATTCTTGTTTCCATGGAAACCATGACAGAGAGGTATAAGGAAGTGGTCACCACAGTAGTATTTGTAGAGTGGTATTTCTACCTGTGAAAATTCCACATGGCTGTCATGAAGACTCTGGTCCACACTGATTAAACAGAAATGGGCTGATATAGTCACTGGTTGGTTCACCAGTGAATATACTCTATCTCCCCCAACCCCAAAACTGTGTGGCCCTTATACTTCTTGTGTATCTCCTTGGTCTGGGAATACAGTTGGTATCCAATAAGTGTCTGCTGGCTGATAAGTTGGGTGCACAGCAGCAGTGATTAGGTGTGGTTTTAGCCAAGGTGGCCCAGGCCTCAGTGAGATCCAGTTCAGAATGTGTCCATAGATGGGTGATTCTACAGTGGTGGTCTCCTTTAAAAGTACTCTTTGCGTGGAGCAGTAGTTCTGAATTCACCTTCACTTAATTTGCTCAGAGTAGAGAATGTGTGGGAGCAAAAAAGCCTCTCTCTCTCTTTCTCTCACTTGATGTGTGTTGTGGACTAAGTTGTGTCCTGCCAAAGTTCAAAAGTCCTAACCCCCAATGTGACTGTGTTTAGCTATAGGGTTTTTAGGGAGGTTACTAAGATTAAGTGGGGTCATAAGGATGGAACCCTAATCTGATAGGACTGGTTCCCATATAAAGAGAAGAAGATACACGAGAGATCAGTCTCTCTCCATATGCACAGAGAAGAAAGGCCATGTGAGCACATAGCGAGAAGGCGGCTGTCTACAAACCAGGAAGAGGATCTTTACCAGAAACCCACCCTGGTGACCCCTTGGTCTTGGGCTTCCAGACTCCAGAAGTAAATTTCTGTTGTTTAAGCCACCCAGTCGGCGTTATTACATTATGGCAGCCCTAGCAGAGTAACACAGTGTGTGAGAGTAGAAGGGCAGAGTTGTAACCCTGCCTTCCTGTATTTATATGTGGCATACTTCCCCGGGTTCACAGATGAGAAAAGCCATGGGTTATGTGTCATTTCCATCATGTCACTCCACCTCCTTTTTTGTTCAAGAAAATACAGCAGGAAATATGTAAACGAGACTAATGTGATTTTCAAAAAATGATATTCACCTTTTTTCTCACCCTAACAGACAGATGTACTGGGTTGTTAAAATGCCAAGATACTTCCCTCCTAGTTGGTAAAAGCTTAGGTTTCCTTAGCCTCCCTCCTCTCAATGCCCTCTGTACTGACACATTTCTTCTCTAGTACCCTGAAGTTCTTCATCATCGAGCACCTGGGACAGCAGCAACCACTCAGGCGAGCGTTGTGGGTAGATGCCCAGGCCCTTCTAGTTGTAAATACTTTATCACCTCTGCTTACTTTAGAGATAAATTTGAACTAGCTTTTAAAGTAAGTCATTTGCAAGCTTTAATACTTTATTTATAACAAGTAACTAGAGGCACTTTCCAATTGAATGCAAGTCCCAATGCCTCTGTTGAGAACTGCTGCAGGAACTCACAAGAGGAAGTCAGGTCTATGAATGAGATCATTTAAACGTGTAAGAGGCTGGCCTATGAATCTCTCTTGCAGGTCTGTGGGGGACAAGGGATGATAGTAAACCCGTTACTGCAAGGCTTGCAAATAATGTACTTTTTTTTTGCATTTTGATTGCATTTCTTCTTTTGCTCTGAAGCCTTCTTGTAGCAAGTCCAAGGAAATGAGTAATTTGTGTCAGCTAGGAGCAAAATCAGAGTAATTAATTTACTTGAATGACCGTGTTTCTGCATGTTTCTGTGGCTACTTGGTAAAATAATCGAAGCTATGTTACTGTTCTCTTTTCTGAGCTTCATTTTAGGATATTCTCCAATGTATTCACATGGAAATGTTTTAATATTTGGTTTTATATCTTTTATCAAAAGTGATTATATCGAGAATGCCTAATGGAATCAATTATTGATAAATATTTTGAATTCTCCTAATTACTTGAATTCAAGAAAATGCTTCATTTGAAAAAGTTCTTTAAAAAATATCAAACTCAAAATTATGATAGCTATTTTTTATAGCATATAGTCACGTTTAAATGAAATCTAGGCTTTTTGAGCCCCTATAAAAATTATGAATGAAATTAAAAAAAAATAGATCAAAATCATGAATTTAACACCTTCTAGTATTTTAGTTTCTATATCCATAGCTGGTAACTATTTAATAGTTTACATTTACAGGCAAACGGCAGATGTAATTCTCTACAGAAAGTATTACTGATTTAGTGGTAAAGAGTTGTTGATTCCTTGATTTATTACTGAGAATAATTTATAATATTTTGGTTTCCAGTAGCACATACTATAATTTCCAAATTGCTTTGTAGAATTTTGTTTCTATAGATTGTGCAGTACAAATCACCTCATCTGAGTTTAAAGGTCTGACTCTGTCACTCTTAGATACATTACAGCCAAGAAAATAATGTCTGAATTCTATAAAGCACTTTTATCCTGAGACGCTCAGGGAGCTTACCTTGTTTCTGTTAATGTTTATGTAATTTGAGGCCTTATGGTACATGATCAGGGACTTTTTAATCTACACTCAAGAAGGGTTTTATGGAATTGCTTCTTTTACAAGTCAGTGCAAGAGTGAATGGTTGGTCCTTAACAAGATTTGGAAGAAGCCACAGGAGAATGAATATAGACTTGACTAAAAATTATGGGCCATGGCATAATTTCTCTCAAATATTAAAGATATTTTTACATAAGAAAGAGCTAATGGGGGTCATTATAGTGAGAGCGGAAATTCTCTGTTTTCATTCATTCAAATTGATTGAAGACCTCCAGTGTGCTAGTGACGGTGTTTGATCCTAGGTCGGTAAGAAGAGCTAAAGAGATGTAAGAGCGTGGTTCTTAGCCTCTCAAGGGGCTTCCTGGAAGACTGTTATTAAAGAGGGGTGCTCTGCTGCTGTGCTGGCATGTAAACACAGATAGTGTCTTCAAGCATTTCTTTCTCTGTCATTCCAAGCTGGTCATGCTCTCACCAGAACATTCCTTGTCTTGGCAAGTATTTCTTTGTGTCAGCTTTGCACAATTTTCAGACTTCCTTGATTAGGACAGACAGAGAGGAGAATTATGCACACTACCTACCTACTTATAAATCCAACCTATGGATTCCAGAAAACAAGAAACTGAGATGGTCTTCAAGTTACATTAGTGGAATGATAAAATGCTCATTATCTTCTCTAAAGAGTCCATAAAAGAAGGGAAGGGAACTTGAATTACAGCAGGAGGGATTTAGGCTAGAAGTAATATAATTATATCCTAATAGTTAAATATTAGAGCAACTATTGGAAAGAGGTTCTTTTTTTTAAATGGTAGGAGTGGTTAAATCTTATTCTTGCCTAAGGCCAGGGAGATGGACTAGATAATTTTAAAGGTTATTTCCTACCTTAAAGGATATGCCTTCGAGATGGGCAGAAATAAGAAGATGCTGAAATTACTCTCAGCAGAACCATTTAGATGATGCCCCAACGAAGTTTTTAAAGGTCTATTTCTCCTACTAGATTTGAGCTTTCCAAGGCTGAGGGCTGTATTTAAACCTGTATCCATGGAACATACACAGAACCCGCCTTGTAGTGGCCACCCAATAAATGTCTGACTGGAGATGCTTCCATGGCTGATGGGGTGGTGGTGTTGTCCAGGACGTTTTCTCCACTCTGTGCAGATGGGCCACTATTTTCCAAAGCTCTAAATATGAAAATTCAGCAAAAGAGCATATGGCTTGACTAACATGAAATTAACACGTTATTTACATTTTGTGCAGTTTTAATGCAAAACTCCTTTAAATAGTGAGCTCCTCTGCTGCTTTTGAGCTAGAATTCAAATGTACAAAATGGAATTTGCAATGTGTCCTACAGCTTTGCAGCAATACTGCTTCTATGCAAAGTAAAATATATGGGTGCAGAGTCCATGATTGAACCTACAGCCAGTCATGACCCATAGAACATGTTGGAGCCCATCAGCACCCTTTCAGGCTGTAAAGTAAGGTGATGACAGGGAGCTTGTGGGAGCTGGCTGTGGTCCCTCCTGCCCCATGGGACTTTGCAGAGCAGAGTACAGTAAGTCCCCTACATACTAACGAGTTCTGTTCTGAGAGCACGTTCGTAAGTCCAACAAAGTTAGCCTAGGTACCCCAATAACACAATCAGCTATGTAGTACCATACTGTAATAGGTTTATAATACTTTTCACACAAATAATACATAAAAACAAACAAACAAAAAATAAAGGAAACATTCTTAACCTTATAGTACAGTACCTTGAAAAGTACAGTAGTACACGACAATAGCTGGCATCCAGGGGCTGGCATCGAGTGAACAGGCAAGAAGAGTTACTGACTGGAGGAGGGAGGGCGGTGGGAGATGGTAGAGCTGAGGGTTGTCAGCAATAGGAGATGGAGGGCAAGCTGCAGTGTCACTCACGCCTGACATGGGTGGCACAGGTTCTGGTTTCTTGCTGGAACCAGATGCACGTTCACATCTTTGAAAGTTCACGACTTGAAGGTTCGTGTGAGGGACTTACTGTATAGATGGTTTGCTGTAGGTTTACCTGGAGGCAGCAAGAACTTTTAGATCATCTCTTCTGACCCAATGTTTTGGAAGCTTTGGTGATTTAAAAATGACCTTTTCACACTACACTATTTTGGATTCAGGCAGCAGTGGAAGAGTAGGCTAAAAATTGCTCCCATCTAAGGCCAGGTTAACAAAAAGATTGACATTTGAAAAGAAAACAGTGAGACAATGTCATATACTGGAAGACTCACCAGACTTGTTTTCACTATGGTTCCAACGCCACGAATAAGATGAATGACCTTGAGCAATTCCTTTAATTTCCTGGGGCCCCAGTTTCCTCATTTCTAACATAAATTCTTGGGTTCTTTCTCACTGTAACATTTTATGAGTCAATAAAAATTTTCAAACTTCCAGAGCAGTGGTTTTCAACAATTCTGTTCCCTCTTTCAATAGTCTGGTTGAACCACATTTTTAAAAAACTGCTATTTCTGCAGTCACACAAGTTCTGCCTCACTACTTCCCAGCAGCATTTAAGGGGAAAAAGAGAATGTCATTATTTAGAAATGACTGAAGTCAAATATCACTCTTCACATGTTTTCTGAAATAGGTGACCTTTCTTTGGCATCTGCATGAATACAAAGATAGCACCTGGGTGGATGCCTAATAAGTGTGTCTCAAATAATTGCTCACTAAGCAGACATTGCTGGTCCTGATGCCTCCTAAAAGATGCACGGGTGTGGCCCCTTTTTCTCGATAGCCCCTAAAAGTTATCTGTGGTGTAGCCCACACTGTCTTTCTCCAATACAGTCAGCTTCCTGTGTTTTTAACTTCCTTAACAGTGAAGACAGCTGGCAAGGGAAGGAAGGAATAAAGTATAAGGTGGGTGGGTAGGTGAGAAGAGCACATACGGTAGGATTTTGGCTTGAGTGAACAGGATTTATGTTTTATTTCTATGACTGTGAAAGCTTAATATAAACATGTTGAGAGAGGGGGAAAAAACCTTTTAAGCTAAGAACATAAGCAGGAAGTTTAAATATAGTAACAACCAAAACATTTTTAAAAATAGGTGCTATATAGATCCTCCTTTCAGCCCCTCTGCCCATTTGCTCCTGTGTCTATCAGGGCACGTGCTGAACACCGTTTGGGACTCACTGGATTTAACAGTGGAAACCAGCATGTCTTCTGAGAGTTTGGTGTCCCTCTGGTCAGCGTGGTGGGATGCCCAGTGGATTGACTCTGTGTCTGAGTTGTTTGAATGAAGAGCATATTAACGCAAGTATTGGGTTGGGCAAAAAAGTTCATTTGGGCTTTTCTATAATCTCTTATGGAAAAACTCAAATGACCAACCCAGTAAAACGGCCAAAGCAGACAGAGCTCAATTTTGAGAGGTGGGGAATGGAGAGACACAGGGGTCAAAGGAATAGATGGAGGAAATGCTCCCAGGTAGAGTGATAAAGTCAGATGGATAGATTATAATGAAAATTAGTATTTTGTCCTCTTCTAGATGAGAAGAATTAGAATTCCCCAATGTAAAACCAGTGGAAAAGACAGTCATTTACATCCACGTACTTACTGTCCTTGTAAACCACTAGCAAGTAAATAAAAAAAGTAATGTCCCTGAGCCAATCTAGGATAGAATGATTCTAAGCATCTGTGTTCACTGGTTGAAGGTTAAAAATAATAAGTCCGATGAAGATGCATGTGTTCATGTACAAGTTGTAATGAGGATGTAAATATTTTAGGTATGATTGGTAGGAAGAATTTAAAGATATTTCTAAAAATATGAAGGACTAAAGTATAGAGCAAAAAAACAAGAAGACACAATGTGATTTTCCTAGAAAATGAGGTGAAACAGAGTATAGCATGTGTCCACAAGACAGAAGAGAATTCTCCCAGAGGAGGATGCCTGCCACTTAGAGAGAGAGAGAGAGAGAGAGAGAGAGAGAGAGAGAGCGAGAGAGGGAGAGAGGGAGAGAGAGGGAGAGAAGGGGAGAGACATGGCAGGAAGGCTGTGAAATCATTAACAGCTCTTCTGTTCAGCCATCACTACAGAGGTTAATAGTCAAAGGACGTTAATATAGTAACAGCTAATGAGCAAACGGGTTAAGTTCTCATCTGGAGCAGGTTAAGACACACTTCAGTAACTGAATGTATTGAAATCATTGAAGTTTGATGAAATTCACTTAATAGTCCTAAAGGAAACAAAATGAGTGAAATGATCTCTGAGTATTTAGGAAGGATGTGTGTGGATGAAAAATGGTAAGTTTGTTGTTGCATAAGAAGCTAGATGTATAAAAAAACTATAGGAAAGGGTAAATCAGAACAGTGATATAAAGAATCAGGGGCTCACATCCTGAAGGGAATCAAGGAAGAAAAAAAGCAGACATGAGATGTACACGGAAAGCATGGCCAGTCTCACCGCCACCTTCTACAAACCCCTGACATTGATGTCAATTCCATCACACTCGTGATTCTGAAACCTACATCTCAGCCTGGCGTAACAAATTTTGTTGCTCAGGAAGGAGTGACCAACTTGAAATTTAGAAGCTGTGAGCTTCTTTATCAAGCAGTGAAATGCTGGGCTCACCAGTAACACCTCCAGTTTCCTGATCAGTGATGGGGAACATAGTCAAGGATGTGCCATTAAGCATATGGCAAAAATTAAATTTTCAGCAGGTAGAAGTTCTGGTGGGTCTGTAGCCACATCTGTTTGGTGCTTTGTCTAGGGTCCAACCAGAGGTGGCACTGGAGCTGTCTGATTTCTCTGTGTCAGTAAAGAAGAAATCATACTTTTGATTTTTTCTGAGATTTGTAGTTTTCTCGGTCCTTTAAATGATTTTGTTTCAGGTCAAGAGAGCAAGAGTCCTCTCCTCACTCGGGAGGATCAACTTTTATCCAGAAATATTGAAAGATTATTCCTGAGGTCATGGTTGTGGGCAGTGGAAACAAGGGCATAGGGTATGATCAAAAATAGAAGTGACCTCAGTCATTTAGTTTATTCTTAAAAAGAAAGTACCTTGATTCCCTAAGTGGATGGAATTGTTTCTCTTTATCTAGCCTGATTTATTTGAATAATTCTATTGAATCAATGTTCTGGGGCACTGTGGAGATGAAGAGGCATCAGAAACAACAATAACAACATCCCAAATAATAACATAAATAGTATTGATCATATACCTGGCATCCAGTGCATCTGAAGGTGCTTTCTCTCCTTTTGTAAAAAAAAATTATTTATTTTATTTTTGGCTACGTTGGGTCTTCGTTGCTGCACGCAGGCTTTTCTCTGGTTGTGGCGAGCGGGGGCTGCTCTTTGTTGCGGTGCATGGGCTTCTCATTGCGGTGGCTTCTCTTGTTACGGAGCACGGGCTCTAGGCACGTGGCCTTCAGTAGTTGTGGCTCGTGGGCTCTAGAGCACAGGCTCAGTAGTTGTGGCTCACAGGCTTAGTTGCTCTGCGGCATGTGGGATCCTCCTGGACCAGGGCTCGAACCCGTGTCCCCTGCATTGGCAGGCGGATTCTTAACCACTGCGCCACCAGGGAAGTTCTCTCTCCTTTAAGTCTCACAATAACTGACAAGTTTGGCACTATTATAGTACTCATTTTATAGATAAGAATACTTAACCATGTTAAGTGACCTGTCTAGCATTTCACCTTGATCAAGTGACTTCAAAGCCAGGAAGTCTAAATCCAGAGCCTTGACTTCTAACCGCTACCCTACATGGGTTTTAGGAAATAGTATTCAAAAAGTAGCCATAAAAGAAAGCAGTGAAAAATGAAGGTAGAACTTTCAAAGATGAAGATGTGGGGAAGTGATGGAAGGAAAACATAATAACCAACAAATATGTAAAAAATGTATAATGAGATTGCTAAGGGGGAAGCTATCAATCGTTCTCACGGGGGAAAGTGAAAAGAAGTGAACTTTTAGCACCATAGAAATAGGGTGAAGTAGCAGCCATGACTCACGGATGACAGAATATCAGAGCTGAAAGGAACATCCTTGGATCCAAACCCACCATTTTTCAAATGGGGAGATTGAAGCTCAAAGAGGAAAGGTGACATTTCCAAAGTTACCAATTAAGTGCTGTACTGGGACCTGAATCTGGTTCTCCAAGAGCTCAGTCCCAAATGTGTACCATTGCAGACTCTTATGATTATTAGTGTAAAGGACTCAGGGGACCAGCACGTTTGCATACATCCATGGGTGTGTGTGTGTGTGTGTGTGTGTGTGTGTGTGTGTGTGTGTGTGTGTGTGTGTGTGTGTGTGTGTGTGTGTGTTTATGTGCTTGTCTGAACTATCAATTTAAAATGATCCAATTAGGGCTTCCCTGGTGGCGCAGTGGTTGAGAGTCCGCCTGCCGATGCAGGGGACACAGGTTCGTGCCCCGATCCGGGAGGATCCCACATGCTGCGGAGCGGCTTGGCCCGTGAGCCATGGCCGCTGAGCCTGTGCGTCCGGAGCCTGTGCTCCGCAACGGGAGAGGCCACAACAGTGAGAGGCCCGCGTACCACAAATAAATAAATAAATAAATAAAATGATCCAATTAGCAATGCCAGAGCCAAAGGCATGTGTGTAGAGGCAGTGGAAGATGTGAATAAATGGTGGTGGGAGATGTATTAAAGCAAAATGCAGTTTGAACTTGGACTTTGAAATCCGGATCCTGAGCAAAGAACTGAATGAAGTTTCTTGGACAAATAGCAGATTATCAAACACATGTAGGAAATTAATTAGCAAAACAAAAACAGTGCCTTCTTTCCTTTTTTTCCTTCCCTTATTCTTTGACCTGTCATTTCCCAGAGTTGAGCCCATTGATACAGAGAAAAAAAAAAGAAAGAAAAAGTTAGTTTAGCATATTTCATTCCTAGTGACGTCACGCTTTCTCCTACAATCATTGCATTCTTTGCTAAGATTTTACAAAATCTTTAAAATCACTTTTTTCCTAAAATATATTTTACCCAGAAACTCCTTTTTCTCCCGTTTTCAGAATCTGGGTGTGCTCTGAGGAGCCCAGCTGATAGGCTGTTGAGGATATTAGTGACTGATTCGAATGCCACATGACAGATTCGGCTTCAGAACATTGTGTCTTTCATTGCGTTCTGCAGCCCAGCATCCCTGGGGACAACTTGATTTCTTAACAGCCTTCCCTGCTTAGTCCAACATATGCCTCCATGGGAGACTTGAAGCCTCAGTGAAGCAGTGTTCCAGTTACATCCAGAAACATCCTTTGACATCAGGGGCCTCCTGCCTTTCCACATGCCTCAGACATTGCTTTTAGTAATTTTTTTAATTCAATGGAAAAATATTATTTCTGTCAATTAACATTCCTTTATAATATCCATGCGACCCAAAACATTGTTAAGAATACAAACATCAACAAAATATTTTTAAAATGGTAACTTTAATCTCACCTCTGTACGGGAAAATCATTGTAAAGAAGCATTTTGAGATACAACTTTATTTTTCCAAGCTACACAGGAGAGTTCATTTGAACTGTATAAATAGAAAGTATTACTGCTAATTTGATCCAAAGAGAAATGACATTAGAGAATATCATTTATAAGGAGTTTAAAATGAACAAGATGCTTTTTGCAGGTTTTTGCAAGTTCGCTATAAGCGATACAAATGTCTTATCCTGTTGCTGCAATCCAGTTTTTACTCCTTTTAATTTGAGTGCCCGCAGTTCAGGAATATTCGGGGAGCAGAAATGTAAATTACCTCAGAGGCAGCACACTGTCATGCCTGGACCCTGGAGTCCCACTGCCTGGGCTCAATTCCAGTTCTGCTTTTTACCACTTGTACATCCTTAGACAAATTCCTTTAACTCTGGGAACTTCAGTTTGTTATTTGTAAAATGGATTAACTACATATGATTATTGAGGAGACTAAATAATGTAATGCACATAAAGTATCTGGTACAGAGTAACAAAAGAGCTCAGTAAAATTGAACAGGTGATATATAATTATCAGATGATTAATATTCAGTAGCTGACATTAGCATGAGTATAGGAACCTCCTAGTACATCAAGTGGTGACCATGGGTCAGTTTCAAGTGCCTCCCCTTTGGCAGTTTATGGCCGGGAATGGCAGTACTGCTACTTTCCTTGGAATGCTTGTTTCAAGTGGATTATTGGAAGAAGGTTATTGACATATGCCCATGTTTCGTCAGGAGTAACTCCCGTCCACCCCTTAACCTCCATCTTAGACATTTCCAACTGCTTTCAGATGAAGATCAGAGGAATCCTGCAGTACAGAAACACTGAGGATCCATGTGCTAATGCAGACTTGTCCTGTAAAGGTCCAGATAGTGAATGCTTAAGGCTTTGTCATGGCTACATTGCTTTTGTAGCACAGACATAGACACCGATTATAGGTACAAGAAGAGTTGGATTCCAGTCCAACTTTATTTGCAAAAGCAGGCAGCAGCAAAGATTTGGCTTGCACGTCTTAGTTGGCCAACCGCCTACTCTAGGGAGTTATGTAAGGAAAGAGGGGTGTGGGTAACAATGGAGACAAGGTTGAGATCATCCATTAGGGGAATGTAGGCTGAAGGCCAGCAGCGCCTTGTGAGCCCCAGCAAGTGAAAAGGGTTTTATGAGAATGTACTGTACTGTCTACCTAATCTTTTGTTAGACATCATTGGGAATATAAAAATAAAGATATCTGAGATATAGTCTGTGTTTCTTAGAGGTTACAGTTGACTTGGTGCCAGTGTAGCAGAGACCAGTAGCTAGTTAGTGGCAGTGACCCCAGTATTATCTGCTCAAATTCCTCTCCACTGTCTAAGGGAGTTGCTGGAAAGATGGAGACAGGGTTTCTAACCGCAGTTATCATCACCGGAGGAAGTCAGTTAGCTCTGTTCTGAAGAGCTCAAAATGTTCTCTTGACATTACTTCATTTATCTCCTTTATATTGTTCTGAACTGGGAAACCAAATTGGAAAAAATATTGAATTCGTATGCAGAAGACAAATTCCAGGGGGATCGCTGCGTAAATTAAATTCCAAATTGGAACCCATGGCTGTTCTCATACCCATTCAAAGCTATTCTTTCCACATACGCTAACTCTCTTAATAGCATTTGCATTTTTCAGTCATTTACAGTTACTCTTGGGGCTGAGAAAAGCTAGTTCTAAGAACCACAATATCTTGTAAAATATTGTACTTATCTTTGGAACTAGCATCCAATCGTACTAAAACAGTAGGAAAAAATAAATCATTTTCCTTTGTTTGTTTAATGTCCATTTTCAAGTACATGATTGCTAAGACATTGCCAAGTCTGGGTCTGATGAATTGCTACCAAGTCTTCTGAGAAGTGCTTGCAAGTGTTTTATAAGTTAAGCTTCCTCCATTAACAATTAAACACCAATTTATGCTTTTACTCTCTGTAATTTCTTAAAACATTGCAAAAAAACCTAACAATCAAATAACATGTACTCCTGCAAAACTGGTAATGCATTTCTTTTTTCTAGCTCAATGCATGTATATAGCCTGAATTGCATGAATTATTTTGCAAGAGAATTAGTATCAAGACTTTAACTGTAGCCAAGTATCTTTAATTACACAGCTATATTGTTCAAATATATCTAATATGTTAAACACATTACCTGCTATTAGTTATTTAAGTGGATAGTTCAGCTGTTTTTTTTAATTTTTAATTAAAAAAATTTTTTTAATTTTAATATTTACTCATTAATAAGGTTGACCTTTTGAGGAATATTTATCTCTGGATTTAACGCAGTAACCATTAGCAGTAAGTTTAATTGCAAAGTTTTCATGAAACATAACTAAAATTGTGGGAAAATGTCAACACTTTAGGATAAGTGGCTAATCATTTTAATTCTCTTGGTAGTCACTGCTGTATCATTAATCATGATAGAGTCATTCGATCCTAATATGGACATAATATCTAATTCTGCAGGGATTCAGCTGTAATTTAGCAACAATTACTGTCCACTTATTTTAAAGTGATGCCAAAAACCCTAACGCAATTATTTTAATGCATTTTGGTCACATTATACAATAGCGTTCAAGTTTGCAAATGTTGCAAAAACTTTAGATGGATGTATTTGATTAAAAACACATTACATTGGAAATTTTTTTTACTTGAGGTGTTTATGCTGGTATTTCAGAAGGCGCTCCTCATTCCATTTTTGGAATAGTTCAAATTTACTTCAGTGTTTTCCTTGGAATTTTCTTTTCTTTTCTGGATATTTGCTTTGGGGAAAGCAAATTGTTGTGTTTTCTAAACATATGCAACTTTTGAAGAGGGTACTTTTCAGGTGACCTGCCAGCACCTGAGCTTGTTCACTGGGATGAGAAAGCATCAGCTGCCTTCCTGGGTAACAGGGTTCACCCAGATGTGGAAGATGCACGTGTTATGAAACAGGAATCTCCAACAACTCCAGTTCTGACAGGTCCCCTGATGGATTATGCTAATCGCCATGTGCTTCACAACATGTGTTCTTTTAATCTTCATTTCATAGCATGCTGCCAGTCACCTAGGGCAAAAGGTGGCTTTATGGTTCTGTTGTACCTCTGTGGGGTCAGATGTATGTGGCCACGCTGTGAAGGAGGAATTGATTATTATTACATCCTTTGTGTCTTTGGTACAGTAAAGGATCTGATAATCAAGTAAGAGAGGTGGGAAGTGTGATCAGGTAACTAGGTAGATTGGTATTACTACTCTTGACTGAAAAAAAAACAAACAACAACAATGTGCGAGTGGTGAGTTACATTTTATTTGGGGCAAAATGAGGACTATAGCCCGGGAGACAGCATCTGAGATAGCTCTGAGGAGCTGTTCCAAGGAGGTGTCAGGGAAGGGCAGTGTTATCTCTGTTATTAGTGAAGGGGGGACGTTCAGTCAAGCACACATTTTGGCAGAGGCTGGCTGCTACTCTCACGAAGGTTGCTGCTAGTCACAAGGAACAGATGTCTCCATTAATGATTTTAGTGCTTTTCTAGATATGAGAAGATGCAAGAATTGGGGCTCTTAAAATCTTCTAAAAATATCTGACAGTTTTTCCTGGAGCACAGAGTGCTTCATTCCTGATCTCCGCCATGAACTCCTTTCAGGGTGTGTTGATGTCAGTGAGTGCAGTGGCTAGTGACCTGATCCTTGTAAAGGCAGATGGCAAGTGACAGTTTTTATTTGGCACTAGAGAAAAAGAGCAGAGCTGATATATAGGGGGACAAGTACAATCTGCCACATGTAAGTAATGTATAGGAATAGTCTACGCCTCTGCCTTAGCAAACATTTAGTAAGACACTTCTTAATAAACATGTTCTAGATACTAGTTAACTCTACAGACCCCCAACTATCAACTATGATAGCAATATCAATATCAATATCAACTCTGATATTGCCACGTGGATGGATAACCCTGTTGTCCGTGGAGCAAGGCATCTTCATGCATTCTCATCTATTGAAACTGTGTGACCTCCTAGGCTGGGGCACTCTCCCACTGCTTACCTACTCCAGTGTCCCTCCCAGCACTTAGGTGATGTCTACTTTTGGGACATTAACACAACTTATATTCATGTAACTATTCTACAAATAGGAAGGTATATCTATCTTAAAATAGTCACCTACAATAGAATATTAAAACTCAAATCAAAATGCCTTGTGGGTTATCAGGAATTTTACATTAGATTCGCCAGCACTTCTTGAGTTTTAGATTAGTTTGTATTAGGTTGGCTGCATCTTGAGCCCTAGGTAACTATTTTTATTATAATGGAATTCTATAAATATATGGATCAAGGGATATAGGATAGTATTATGCACTGATAGTAGGAGCGTAAATTGGTAGTCACTCTAGTGGGTGATTTTGCAACATGTGTTAAATTTAGAGTGTGCCTATCCTATGCCTAAACAATTCTACTGCCTGGTACTCTCCAGTGACACCTCACGCCATGTACACAAAGGGACACATCAAGGAAGAGTTGTGGCATCTTTGTTTGTTGGATTAAACCTCATGAAATTGCTGATATTTGACCAATTTTGACTTACAGAAATGGCACTGTCATGTGGTTCACTTTAATATTTTGAAAACAATGTTCATCAGTGCGAGGGTGGATAAACTGTAATGTTCATGATTTATCTATTATACTGTTATTTATTATTGCATAGCAAACTACCCCAGAACTCAGTGGTTGAAACACCAGTGATTTAGTATGTCTCACAATTCTTTGGGCTTTTCTGGACTTAACTGGGTGGTTCTTCTGCTCTACATACAGTCTTTTCAAGATTACCTGGAGTTTGGCTTGGGGCTCGTGGGGTCCTAATTTCTCTCCCCCTCTACGTACCTCACCCTCCCTCTCCCCTCTCTCCCTCCCCTCCCTCTCCTGTTTCATGACCCCCTCACTATGTGGTTTACTTTGAGCTTTTATTCACGCTACTTGGATCCCAAAAGGGTAGAAGCAAAAGCTTCAAGGTCTCTCAAGACCTGAACTCAGAAGTTCTAGAACATTATCTCCAGTAGACTTTATCAAAGAAAACACATCACAAGGCCAGGCCAGATTCAAAGAGCAGGAAAAGAACAAAGTGCCAAGTTTGAACAGTGATGGCAGGAATTGGTAGTAGCCATCTTTGGAGATTATGTACCACATTTACAGTGAAATATGGTAGAGCAGTTCAAAAGAATGAATTAATGTGCTTAGATTTATGAAACATATTCTTGAATAAAAAACAAACTGCAGAATGATATGTGGTATCAGGTTTCTATTGCTGTGTAACCAATTACCACAAACTTAGTGGCTTAAAACAACACCCATTTACTGTCTCAGACTTCTATAGGTCAGAAATCTAAGTGGACTCAGCTGGGTTCTCTGCTTAGGGTCTCACAAGGCTGCAATCAAGTTATAAGCCAGACTTGGCTCTTATCTCTGAAGGCTCTGGAGAAGCATCGGCTTCTGAGCTCGTTCAAGATGTTGGCAGAATTCAGTTCCTTGTAGTTGTAGGACTGAAGTCCCGTTTCCTTGCTGGCTGTCAGTGGAGGTGACTCTGAGCTTCTGGAGGCCACCAGCATTCCTCGGCACAGGATCCCTTCCATTTTCAAAGCCAGCAATGGTGCATCAGATTCCTTTTGTGCTTCGGATCTCTCTGACTTCCCTTCAGCTACCACCTAGAGACAGCTATGCTTTTAAAGGGCATGTGTGATTAGATTAAATGCGTAACTAATCTCTTTTAATTAACTCTAAGTCAGTTCATCAGTAACCTCAATTATATTTGCAAAATTCCTTTTGCCACATAACATAATCAGCGTGATAATTCATCATATTCATAGATCTGGGAAAGAGACAGGAAATTTTAGGGGAGCATTTTAGAGTTCTGCTTACCACACGTGTAAACACGTAGCTAGCACCCTAGACAATACCAAATGATGTGAATACACATGGAAAGGTATCTGAAATGATGTTACTAAATTAGTAACAGTAGTTACCTTTGGAGAGTAGACCAAAATTGGGAAGGCAAGTGGTATTTAGCCTTAATAGAAATGCTTTAATTTTTTAACAAGGAAGTTTTGTTCCTACATTAATGTAATTAGAAAATGTGTTGAAATAGAATTTGAGGGATCTAACACTCTGCCTCCTTGACTCTGTAGAACTAATGCTGCCTGCACCAATGCACAGCGGTGCCCTCCTATATCGCTCTGCAATTTCCATTACATGACTGCTCAGGATTCACCTGCCATCATCGTGCCAGTCTAATTCATTACAGTCTTGTCCAAGGCCAGTATTTACCAGTTGGTGCCTTTATAGCCACAAAGTTGTTACAATATGAAATATTTGTATGTTGGTTGGCAAATAGCCCCTGCCCCAACCTCCCTTGAGTGTCCTGCAACCAAATGGAGTGTCCTTCCATCCTAAGACTTGGAACACCCTGCCATTCCCTGAGATGCACAGGCCATCTGCAATCCAGCTGGTAAATGGCTCACACTTGGTACAGCAGGGATCCCCAGGACTGCTTCAGTGTTCAGGCCAGGGTCCTTTCTTTCTCATTGGACAGGGCTCCCCGACCCTCACTGGGTCACGTATTGTGAAGATTACTCTGCCTGGTCTAGGTTTTAGAAGTATGAATTCATAAGGTAGCACCCTCACGTACATCTGTCTCCTTTCCTCCATCAAATGGTACAGAAGCAGGAACCATAACTATTTTTTTCGCAAACCTCACAGTAATTGGTTTGTGTCCTGCCCACTCTGAGTAGCTGTACCAATAGCCACTACAGAGAAATTTATATGCTCTCTCCTCTACCGTTTAGAAGGAAGAAAGCAAGTCCTGCGCTTGCATTAGAAATAAACTTGCTACATTAGGGAGAAGAGGTTGAACACATTGTTAGATGTCAAGATGTTTAATTATAAAAACCTTGTAGGGCTTCCCTGGTGGCGCAGTGGTTGAGAGTCTGCCTGCCGATGCAGGGGACACGGGTTCATGCCCCGGTCCGGGAAGATCCCACGTGCCGCGGAGCTGCTGGGCCCGTGAGCCATGGCCTCTGAGACTGCGCATCCGGAACCTGTGCTCCGCAGTGGGAGAGGCCACAACAGTGAGAGGCCCATGTACAGCAAAACAAACAAACAAACAAACAAACAAAAAACCTTGTAGGGGGTAGGGTGTGTTTCCCTGTCTCCACAGTAAGGAGCATAGTGTTCTACTGACTTTGAGTTTCACTTAGAAATCATTGCTGGATATCAAGCTTCCTGAATAGTACCTGGGGCAAGTTCAGGCGAGTGTAATTGGTGTGCAGGCATTGCTATTCCAAAAGTGAATGACTTTTGCATTTAAAGGTAAACCAAGGAGTCAAACTTCTGAGTTATCTGCAAGGAAAATAAAAAATAAGGTCCTTTGTACACAGAATCAAAGTTTTAGTTTGTCAGGGCTATATCATAGCTACCATAGAGTTAGGTTTTTTCCCTAATTGAATGAAGTGATTATTTATTTTTAGCCTTCACTAAAGCCAGTAGTAACAATAGTAAGAGCTAATATTTATTGAACAATTTTCATTTCCCAGGTTCATGTCCCAGGTACTGTGCTAAGCATTTTGCATGCAGCAAGAACTCAGTGAGGAAGGGATTATCATTATTTCCATTTGACAGATGAGGAAATTAAGGCACAGAGCTCTTAAGTAAATTCACCAAGGTCATGTAACTTCTAGTTAAATGAGACAGGAACTGCAATAAAAAAACAAACCCACCTGGCACCTGAGCCGCTCTGAGCAGTACTGTATTCCTCATATCACACTAGTTTGCAGTCTTCTCCTAGAGTTGAGCCCCTAAATTCCCATAATTCTGTGTTTGCATCTTATTATCCAATGGCTGGAAGCAGTTGATAAGAATGGAGTTACTAAGGCAACACCTAGTGAGGTGACTGTAAGAAACATGGGCAAAACTGTAAAACATACCGGTGGTTACTGGCTATACTAATTTTCTAATGCTGCCATGGCAAAGTACCACAGACTACTTTAAGGGTGACTTAGAACAACAGAAATGTATTTTCTCACGGTTTTGGAAGCTAAAAGTCTGAAATCCAGTTATCGTCAGGGTCATGTTCCCTCAAAAGGCTCTAGGGAAGATTTCTTCCTTGCTTTCTCCTAGCTTCTGGTGATTGCCAGCAATCCTTGGCATTCCTTCACTTGTAGCTGCATCACTCCAATTTCTGCCTCTGTCTTCACACAGCTGTCTTTTGTGTGTGTGTGTGTGTGTGTGTGTGTGTGTGTGTGTGTCTCCTCTGTGTCCCATGTCCCCATGTAGTCACATCTCCCTCTCTCTTTTATTTTTATTTTATTGAAGTATAGTTGATTTACAATGTTGTGTTAGTTTCTGGTATACAGCAAAGTGGTTCAGTTATATATATATTCTTTTCCATTATGGTTTATTATAGGATATTGACTATAGTTCCCTGTGCTCTACAGTAGGACCTCATTATTTATCTCCCTCTTTTTATATGGACCCCAATTATTGGATTTCAGGTCCACCCTAATCCAGTGTGACCTCATTTTAATTTGATCTACAAAGATCTTATTTCCAAATAAGGTCATAATCCCCTGTTCTGGGTGGGCATGAATTTTGTGGGGACACAATTCAACCTATGAAACTGGCCCAGAACTGATTGTGTTCAAACACTGAATCAGAGGTTGAGGTGATGAGACCCCTGAAACAGACATTTTCAATACAGTGTGTAGAAGAATCTACTCATTAAAACATTTCTTTATTCCGGGAAAACATGTATTGCTGCTGCTATGAACCTGATGGACAGGTGTTTTTTTAATCAAAACATCTGTAAACAGTTGCATATAAATATTCACTCATAAGATATTTATAGACATATTTCTCTATGCTGGACACCATGTCAGGCTGTAGAGAAAACAGTGGTGAGGAAACATACCCAAGGTCCTTCACTTTAGGAGCTTGCATTCTTGTGGGGAAACCAATATTTGCCAGAGAATCACAGGAGTGAATGTTTAGCTTGAAAAGGAGGTGAGTGCCCTACAGAATGGAAAACACTTCTATTCCAGCTTATGTAAAGGAATGTAAAGGTTTCCAGGGGGAAGAAAATCTTGCCCTGAGATCCATAGCCTGGATGGAGTGGGGGGAGGGGCTGAGTGGAGTGTTAAAGAGAGAAAAAAGAATGTTTCATTCGGTCGTTTCTTCCCAGTGTCTAGCCTTGTTTAGAGAATATAAAAGCCTTAGAGAAAAAAAAACACACAACAAAGCATGGTATTAAACTTCTGCCCTGGCCGGTGACCAACTCACCTGATGTATTAGTTTTCTTTGGTTGCTGTAACAAATTAACACAGACTTGGTGGCTTAAAACAACAGACATTTATTCCATTACAGTTCTGTAGGTCAGAAAGTCAAAATCAAGGTGTCCCCAGGGCTGTACTCTCATCTGCCCCATAGGGGACCATCTGTTCCTTGCCTCTTCTGGCTTCTGGTGGCTGCCAGCAATCTTTGGCTTGTGGCCGCATCACTTCAGTCTCTGCCTCCATTCACACTGCCTTCTCCTCTGCTCTTTGTCTCAAATCTGCCTTCGTCTTTCTCTTATAAGCACACTTGTCATTGGATGCAGGGCCCCCCTGGATAAGCCAGGATGATCTACTCATCTCCATGTCTTTAACCTAATCACAGCCACAAAGACTTTTTTTCCAAATAAGCTAACATTCACAGGGTTCTAGGGATTTTTTTTTGAATTTTATTTAATTTATTTTTTTATACAGCAGGTTCTTAATAGTTATCCATTTTATACTCGTGTATACATGTCAATCCCAATCTCCCAGTTCATCCTACCACCACCCCACACTCCCGCCACTTTCTCCCCTTGGTGTCCATACGTTTGTTCTCTACATCTGTGGGGTTCTAGGGATTTGACTTAGGTATCTTTTTCACTCTGCCACACCTGGGATGGCTAATAACAAGGCATGTTGAAATACAGGTTGAAAGATTCAAAGATCTAGGGGAGAACTAGAAGGCAGGATAGTATGAGCTTTTGGCTCTTCTAAAAAGCATCCCACAGAGCAATGGTCTTCGTTAGGAAAGTACTGCCCATTAAGCGAAATTTTGGAAACTTGTTTGGGTTGTGTTTTTATCCCCATTATCATAGGTGTGCTATTGGCTTTTAAATTTTATTTTATTTATTTATCTATTTATGGCTGTGTTGGCTTTTCGTTTCTGTGCGAGGGCTTTCTCTAGTTGCAGCAAGTGGGGGCCACTCCTCGTCGCAGTGTGCGGGCCTCTCACTATCGCGGCCTCTCTTGTTGCGGAGCACAGGCTCCAGACATGCAGGCTCAGTAATTGTGGCTCACGAGGATAGTTGCTCCACGGCATGTGGGATCTTCCCGGCCCGGGGCACGAACCCGTGTCGCCTGGATCGGCAGGCGGACTCTCAACCACTGCGCCACCAGGGAAGCCCGTGCTATTGGCTTTTAATGTAGGGAGCCAGGGAAGCTAGATGTCCTTCAACATGCAGTGAAGCTTCCCAAACAAAGAATTGCCCCTGGTTCTACTGGACGTTCATGTATATACAAATATTACAAATAAGGCCCTGGAACCTGAGTGCATTTTACACATATGCACAAATATGGGTTTTGTTTTTTTTTTTTTGAAAATTATGTTTGTTTTATTCAGGGCGTTACTGAGGACTATAGCCCAGGATACAGCTTCTCAGGTAGCTCTGAGGAACTATTCCAAAGAGGTAAGGGAGCAGCTAGCATATATAAGAGTGTTTTGTTTGTTTGTTTTTAACATCTTCATTGGAGTATAACTGCTTTACAATGATGTGTTAGTTTCTGCTCTATAACAAAGTGAATCAGCTATACATTTACATACATCCCCATATCTCCTCCCTCTTGCATCTCCCTCCCACCCACCATAACCCCTCTAGATGGTCACAGAGCATCGAGCTGATCTCCCTGTGCTATGCGGCTGCTTCCCACTAGCTATCTGTTTTACATTTGGTAGTGTATATATGTCCATGCCACTCTCTCACTTCGTCCCAGCTTACCCTTCCCCCTCCCCATGTCCTCAAGTCCATTCTCTACATCTTTGTCTTTACTCCTGTCTTGCCCCTAGGTTCTTCAGAACCACTTTTTTTTTTTTTTTAGATTCCATATATATGTGTTAGCATACGGTCAAATATGTTTTTTCATAGTTTCCCAGAGTGGATCTATTTTGTAAAATGAGGGTACTTTATTTTATTCAAAGCTTAACAAGTTTTTCACCATTTTGGAAAACTGTGTCACCAAAGGATCATCATTTGTATCGTTGAGTCAACAAGAAAACACTGCTGTTTTTAACTATCAATCTACATTTATAGTTACCACATGCAAATATGTAATAGAGGAGATGGGTGACTCTGATTATGACACTTAAAATCAAACATTATTAAATTAGTGGAGACAAGTGAAGCTTAATAGACCTCACTGAATTTTATTATTAATGCTTAAAAATATTTCATATTTTGCCATTTTATATATATATACAGACAATATCATTTATATTTAAATGTATTTGTGTACATATGTGTGTATGTGTGAGAGCATGAATAATTTTAGTAGCCCCATGATAAGAAACCTATAGGTCATGAAAATTCCTTATTAAAAATTATTTATTTGTTTTGGTTTTCCTGCATTTTTTTCATCTTATTCTATCTCAAGAGGTCATCACACAGTTATTTTTCAGTCTCTGGAATTATTCTTTCACTTTCACATTCATCGTTTATTTCTCATGACCTATGGAAGAGTGTGTGGTCTAAAGTGTTTTAAGGTAATGGTGCAATGCACACCTCAGCAGGTGGTGGAATTTTAGGATACGAGATATTTTCAGTGGTATTTATCAGTCCTGTTGCATGTCACTACTCAAGGGAGAATGTTGACACTTCACTTATAAATAAGGCTCAGGTCATTTATGAGAATATCAGATTTCTCCATCATACAGGTCTCCATTTTGGCAGTCTGTAATTTGTCTCTGCAGGTTCTCCCTAATTAAGGCTGTTTCCTTCTATTTATCATATACAAATAAATCTGATCTGTATTATTTAACTTTAGTTTTTATTTTAGCATCAACTTCTACTGCTGTTCTTTACTATTCTTGTACGGAACTTAAAAAAAGTCATTTTGCTTCTTTTAAATCCAAAATTATTCATTATGATTATATGTAGATGAATGTTTCCACTTAATTCATTATGTATTCTAGGATAGCCTTTCTCAATACATAATATTTTATTCCAAGAAACTTCCCTTTTATTTCTCCTTTGTAGTAGAGTTTAGTGCATCATATTGATTTTTTTCTTAAAATAATGTTGTAGGAAAGTTACATTATCTGTTAATTTTATTTCAGGATAGTAAAGGGAACATTGCGTAACATTTGTTATAAAATGGAACATTGCGTCTGACAGGGTTGAAAGCCATTACTGTAAATAATACGGCACAGCTTAAAATGTGAGAACATGTGTGTTAAGTGAATGGTGGAAGCAGCTATCTCTCTGGGGGTGGTGAGAGGAGGAGGTGGGGTGAGGAAGGTCAGAGGGGAATTAAGGGGGGATGGGGAGAGGCGGGGAGCCTGTCTAGACAGGCTTGGTCGGGGAGAGAGACTCGAGCTTCATTTGAAAGGAAGAGATGGTCTTGGGCAGAAAGAGCAATTCCACTCCGTGTATGAGGGACAAATGAGGCAAGACTGGAAAACAGAAGAATGAGGACTAATGCCCATAAGATTTCTGCAGAACTGTGAGTGAGGTGTGACTTACAGGCAGATTACATTGTGTTAATGTTTCCATGAGTCAAAGAGAGTTGACATTGCTTTTATATAGTTACCCCAGAAGGTGGTATAGGATTTAGCAACAGGCTGTGTTTATAGGTCCTGTGCTAGGTCTAAAGCGTGAACTGTAATTATCTTCATTTCAGGCTTTGGATCTGGAATTCTAGAAATTAAGGACTTAATGTTTCAACTGCAGATCAAGGCAAAGAATCTACAGTTAACCTGTGCCTTGAGGAAGAAAAATAAAGCAGCAGCAAGACTTTCACACAAACAAATGAGTAGAACTGGGCTTTTGATAGTGAGATGGGGATGAAGGGGAGGTGTGTTTAAGGGAGGTTATGGTGAAGAAAAAGCCCTTGTCATATCTGTCCCAATTTCTGAGCATACATTTACTTGTTTGTTAAATTCAGTGGTTTCTGTCCCAGTAGAATGGCAGCTCCATGAAGAAAAGTACTGTGTCTGTTTTATTAAAAATATGCACGAACACCACAGTGCCTGGAACAGAGTAGTTGCTCAATTAATATTTGTTGGCAGAAGGAATGAAGGAATGACTTGGCTAGGCGTTCTTGAACATCTACATTAAACATCTGTGTAGTACCATTCTGGGTTTTAATGATCTTCTGTCGCTGTAAGAATTATTAATGTGGAAAATAATGAGATTAGTTCCAGTTGTGTGGTATTTTCATTGTAAAATGTTTACAGGGCTATTAACAGCCAAGATGCACATCAAGTTCCACTGTCAAAATAAATGGCTAGCACATTCCCAGGCATCAATGTTTAGGGGAAATAACCAAGCAAAATGTTTGTGTAGCAGAGCTTTCCATCCTGTTAGAATACAGATTAGATCATTAAGAAGCAACACATTTCATCCACTTACCCGTGTTTGCATACAGTGAAGTCTATTAATTGAATGAGTATGGAGAATGCTGGTACACCATCTCACTCCATCAGAGGATTACTTCTCTGTCTTTATCAATAAATTCTGCCTTTAATCCTGAGAACTGATGGAAAAGAGAAATCGCATTTTTTTTTAAAGACTGATCTTTTTGGTCTTTGCATTGCTTTGTCACTGGCTTTGTACATTTTGCTAGTAACTGAGTTTAGTTATAGAATGCCCCAGGGGTTCACACATTAGGTCTGAACTCATTTACAGGAGTAAATGAAAGTAAATAGGTAAGAAAGTTCCAACAACCTCTCTTGGTATCAGAAGGAAAGCCGAATGGAACTGGGCATCAGATAAAATAGCCGTTTGTTCATTCAGACTTTTAATTAAACTCAGAGATTAATAGGTCTCAAAATGAGGTGTCTTAACAAATTTATGCTGCTGAGAATTCTCCTTGGTTCCACTTTTTATGCTCCCTACTCTTGAAAAGTCACTTTCTAGTTTTTCTTTTTTTAATGTAACCAAGTGATGTCAACATGATAATGCTGTTAATTCATAAATAATTTCCCATATCACAGATATGCATATTGGAAACACAAAAACATTCACCACTAGAATCACGTCAGAGCTCATTCTTTCTCATGTTCTCTAACTATTCCACAAATCCAGTTTCCTCTTCAGTAATCACTGCCCAGGCTGACATATACATAATAAGTTGATTATAATATTCTTACCTCTTTATGAAAAAATGTGATCTCTTTGTGTGTTATTTTTGAGAAAAGCTAAGGAATACAATGTAAAGAATGGATTGCAAATTATTTCCATGTGGTATTTCACTTGACTTCAGAAGGAAAATAGAATGGATCTGGGCATCAAATGAAAAGAGTTTGTTTTTTTCAAATACTCTCTTCCCTAGAATGAAAGCATTTCAAGAACTGAGAGTGTCTTTTGACAGCACTGTTTGCCCAGTGACTGGGCAGCTCCCAGCAGGCCCGGGGGGTGAGGGGGTCAGAAAATGACAAAGAAGGGCCCACATGACTTAAGGAGACCTTCTATTATAGTGTACCTCCCACAACGGCAGATGAAGGCCTTGAGCCAGAGCTGTGAAGTGATTGTTCTAAAGTCACACAGAAGTGACAGTTCTCCAGCTAGAAACTGAAAGAAGGTTCCAGTAGCAGGTATTGACTGTCCAGTCGCTTGGGAGTGTGTGTGCTTCCTGGCTGGTTGTTATCTGTGATGTATTGTGGGGACACTTATTACTGATAGAGTGCCACTCCGGGCTTCATTTATATTCCCTCATCTACTACTCCGAAAGGGAAGGGGGTGATGTCTGCTTCTGGTTTTCATTTGGGGTCTGTTTATTCTAGTCTTCCCTCTGTGGTGAATAGGGGTCCTGCCCCTATAGGGGAGGCCTGAAGTTGTCCAGGGATGGGGCAGTGTATCTAAATGAATGATGAAATAATGAGTGAACCTGTCTGCCCAAAGATCTAAGACACATGCCCGTAACAGCTTGATCAGTAACAAAGGTCTTTTTTGATTCTGCATTTACCTGACATGTCACTTTCGGTTGATCCCTAGACTAGAAGGAAGAAATAAGTGTGTTTTTTTTTCTTTTACATCTCCCCAAACTCTAGCAATATGAAAAAAATGTTAACTTCCTCAAATCAATCCCATCACTTAAATATAAGCACTGTTAAAAATGTCATGTATTTTCTTTCATTGTTATTTATGTGAGTGTGTGCTTATATATCTGATTCAGTGTTTAAAAATGTAATCATACTGATCATGAGGTTTCTCTTTCTGCCTTTTTTGCACTATTGAATACCAAGAACTTTAAAGACAACCTAGATGGTTGTTAAATGCTGTATCATCTTTAAAATGTTGAAAGTAGTAGATTCCTGATGCTCATTAAGAGATCTTCATGCACTTTCGGGACCTCTCAGCAGTGCTATTTTTCAGCATTCCTTGGAAGCAAAGATCAATGCGAGCTCCATCAGATACTGTTATGTTACTATTCTAATTCAGGGGTTGGCAAACCACAGCCCACAGGCCAAATCTGCCTGTCCATCTCACCTCCCTTACCTGTGTTCTTAGGGCCAACTAAGGATGGTTTTTACATTTCTTTAAATTAAAATGTAGTTGATTTACAATGTTGTGTCAGTTTCAGGTGTACAGCACAGTGATTTGGTTTTATATATACATCTCTAGATGTGTGTGTGTGTGTGTGTGTGTGTGTGTGTGTGTGTGTGTGTGTGTATTCTTTTTCAGATTCTTTTCCCTTATAGCTTATTACGAAATATTGAGTATAGCTCTCTGTGCTATACTAGGTCCTTGTTAGTTATCTGTTTTATATATAGTAGTGTGTATATGTTAATCCCACACTCCTAGTTTATTCTTCCATCCCCCTTTCCCCTTTGGTAACTATAAGTTCATTTTCTATGTCTGTGGGTCTATTTCTCTTTTGTATATAAGTTCATTTGTATCATTTTCTTAGATTCCATATATAAGTGATATCATATATTTGTCTTTGTCTGACTTACTTTACTTAGTATGATAATCTCTAGGTCCATCCATGTTGCTACAATGGCATTATTTCATTCTTTCTTACGGCTGAGTAATATTCCATTTTATATATATGTGTGTGTGTGTGTGTGTGTGTGTGTGTGTACACATATATATTTGTACACATTTATATATGTACCACATCTTTATCCATTCATCTGTCAATGGACATTTAGGTTGCTTTCGTGTCCTGGCTATTGTAAACAGTGCTGCAGTGAACACCGGGGTGCGTGTATCTTTTCAAATTATGGTTTTCTCCAGATATATGACCAAGAGCGGGATAGCAGGATCATATGGTAGCTCTATTTTTAGTCTTTTAAGGAACCTCTGTTCTGTTCTCTGTAGTGGCTGAACCAGTTTACATTCCCACCAACACTGTAGGAGAGTTCCCTTTTCTCCACACACTCTCCAGTATTTGTAGTTTTTGGTGATGGCCATTCTGACCAGTGCGAAGTGATACCTCGTTGTCATTTTGATTTGCATTTCTCTAATAATTAGCGATGTTAAACATCTTTTCATTTGCCTTTTGGCCACCTGTGTGTCTTCTTACATTTTTAAAGAGTTTTTAAAAGAGAAGAAGAAAAGGCAACAGAGATCTACATGGCCCACCAAGCCTAAAATATTTACTATCTGGCCGTCTACAGAAAAACTTTGTCAGCCTCTGTCAAGATTATATTTAAACATACTATGAATATTCAAAATTAACCAATCACTTCAGAAGCATGTAAAAATGCTTTGAAACTTGTGAGAGGAGTGTGTAAACAAGCATCATCTAAATGTGTGGGACAGTATGTATTGGTGCTTAGTGATGCTGAATTCATGATGGTGGCTGGAGGCCTCTTCAAAGAGGTGGCTTTCAGGGATGGAAAGCTTTATGACTTTACATAATTATTTCAGTTGAAGGACAGGGGTGAGATCGAGTCTTTGGAACCAGAGCTCAGAGGCAGACACCATGTAGATGTGTTTAAGGCTGGTAAGGCAAGAAGGAGATCCAGAGCCCAGTGAAGATACTTTGCAAAGCATTTTCTCATGGTATCGCATTTATTCTTGAAATCCACCCCACAAAGCATGTGAGTTTTTACAGATGAGGAAATCAAGGTTCTGGAGGTTTGAACAATCTGCTCTAGGTTACATAGCTAGCAAATACAATCCAGATTTGAAAACAGATCTGTCTGACTCTAAATACCCGTGATATTTTGTCTCTACCGAGTACGTATTTCCTATGTACATCTTACTTATTTCTATGATGTCATTGTACTAAATAACAGGTTCCTAGGTAAAACTATACCATCCATTCATTCTGGATACATTGGATTTTCTTCAATATGACATTCAAAGTCGTTCCCAGGAACATGTGTACTTTCCTTGCCACTTCCCTCTCCTCACTTCTTTTTTTTTTAATGCAGCCACACAGGGTGACATGTTAGTTCCCAGATGCACTGTGTTCTCCAAGCTTCTGTGTGTTATTGAACGTGGCCCCCTCTGCCGGGGCGGCCGTTTCCAGTCCCTGGGCTCAGGAACTCGTATTCATCCTTCAAACATCACCTCAAATGTCATGTCCCCTTAGGCAACATCTCTGCTTCTCTAAACTCATAGGAATTGTTCTTTGATATGTATCTTGGGCAGTCAGAAAAAAAGTTCTTTGCCTTTTTTCCTTGGGTGACTGATTCCTTAAGAACCAAGATCAAAGATGAATGCTGTGTCCCAGCACTTAGCACAAATCCTGACACACACGAGATCTCCTTAGATTTTGGTGTCTCAATGAATGGGGGAAAGAATGAACAGACAAATGGATAAACAAAGAATGAATGAAGAGTGAGAGCTGCTTTCCCCTCAGGGGCACTCTTTGTACGTTGTACAACCTACAGAACTTAGTCTGTCCCTTGGTCATCAGAACCTGTCGCCACCCTGATAAGGTTCCATTGGATAAGGTACTGTGATCCATACCAATCCACTGCTCTTGACTCAGGTTTGCAAACACTTTGGGATGAGTCCTCGTTCCTGGAGGGCCTAAGGACAAGGATGTAACTGAACAAGATTTTCCCTCAGTGTCAGGTGTTCAGCAGCGATTAAGTTTTTGGTGATCTCACATCCATTACTGCTGTGTTGATACTTTTCTCCTCAATCCCCAGTATATCCCTGGTGACTCTAGTTCCATTGCTGTCTGTGGGCTGGATGAGTCTGTGCTGGGCAAGCCCGTCAGTGGACCTAACCTTTAAAGCAGCCAGGTAGCCTAAAAATGGTTGGTAAGCCAATGCTTTATCCCCCCCAAATACTTAAGGGACTTTTAACTTGGCGCGTGTGATGGTTAATTTTATGTGTCAACTTGACTGGGCTAAGAAATGCCCAGATGGCTGGTAAAAATAATTTCTGGGTTTGTCTGGGAACAGTTTTCAGAAGAGATTAGTTAGCATTTGGATCAGTAGACTTAGTAAAGAATATCCATCTGCCCTCACTAATGTATGCGGGAATCATCCAGTCCATTCAGGGCCCTAAAGAATAAAGAAGTGGAGGAAAGGTGAATTCAGTCTTCTTGACCTTGGATCCCTGTGTTCTTCTCCGCTTGGACATAGGAGCTCCTAGTTTTGGACCTTTGGATGTGCAGACTTACACCAGCAGCACCCCTACCCCATTCTTAGGCCCTCAGACTCAGACTGAATCACACTACTGACTTTCCTGGTCCCTCAGCTTGCAGATGGCAGATGGTGGGATTTCTTGGCCTCCGTAACCACATGAGCTGATTCCTGTATTAAATCTCCTCTTATATATATCCTATCGGTTCTGTTTTCTTGGAGCACCCTGCCTAATACAGTGTGGATTTTTGGGGGCCTGTCTAATATGCTAGTGATCATAAAAGGGAAGTCGTGTCATCCTCTTGTAGGAGAATCTGAGCAACTATCAAATAGTTATTAAAACATTGATGACTAGGGTTTCTTAACACCATCTGTAGACAGGATCACTGAGGCACAGAAACAGAAAGCATGTTCTGAAACGCGCACCCAAGATGCTTTCTCTTCCCAACTCTACAATCTCTGTGGCAACTCTCCTGACCCCCATCTGCCTTTCTTGGCTTCCAGGGAGGATCTTTGGCCCAAGAGCAGGGTGCAGCATTCACATGATAACTCAGTACAACCAAGCCCATATAAAGAGTGCAGCGTTTTACATTTTCATAAACCATAATCCATAATGGCTCCCATGACACCAACTATTTTCTCTCTACCACATAGCATGCATTTTTAACTGTCTCTGATTATACAGCTAAGCAGTAGGCCGTTGGGGCTCACAGGAGTCGTTAGCTTAAAGTGTTTCAACTTGATAACCTGGCACCAGGGAGAGTTCTTGCCTGAGGATATGGTGGGTCTGTTCTCCCAAGTGTCCAGAGGAGAGCATCCACTATCAGGCCACTGTTTCTCAAAGGAGTGAAACTCTTAACTGAGCTTGAACTTGGCAGAAGGCAATAGGAAAGATGGAAGCCCCAGCACCAGCCCAGGAAGTGGGAAGGAGATGGAGAGAGTGAAGTAGGCACCTTTTCTCCAGCCCCGTCATCCCTACCAGGGAAAGTTCTTTTAGTGAAAAAGCACCAAAGATGTTCCTCTTCAGCACACTCAGTATGCGATGGTACTCTCCATAAAAAGCCTTCAGTCTTGTGCATCTAGCTTCTGTGATTCAAACCTACATCAGTGTGTATTATTTTAACCTATCACATAGGTCAGATATGTGTAGACACAAAGATAACAGAAACAGTCTGAACAGTGTGTGCTGAGAATAATATCTACACCATTTTATGTTGGGATCAAAAATTCTCTGGTGGCATTTCTGATACATTTATTCAATAACCCTTCCTTCGTTTAAAACTGCTGTAAAATCTTTCCTCTAAAAAGTTTCTCCTAAAAGTTCGTCCCCTTGCCCCTGTGCCTTCACATTACAGAGCATTAATAAAGAAAATAGATTTAACGTTACATTCATCTCTGCTCACCCATAGCATATAAGAGTGTGCTCTGCAGTGAAGGTTTGTCGACTGATAATAAGCATACTGTAAATGTATCTTTCTTTGCAAGTTTTAAAAGTCATTTTGAATCTTAAAATTCATACACGACAAAAATGGAGGACTTAATTTTACAATGACATTTGTGTTAGCTTGATGAAAGGGAGTAGAAGATAAGCAGATACTGTGTTTTTGGCAGATTCAGAAAAATGCAGTGCTAAACAGGGAGCTTTGGCAAATAGTAAGTGACGGAGATCAGTTTGCCTATTCTTTTGTATTTTTGTGTGTTGTATTCAGGTCCTGTTTCTTCCTAGTCTTTCTGATGTTTCACCATAGTTTTGCATTGGTATTCAGGTTTTTGGAAAAATACACTGTCAGAACTGGAAGGAGAGGATGAAAGTTAGCCATTATGAGCTATAGGGGGGGATTATACAATCAACACTTGCTTTATAAAAGGATTCTTTGCTTAAGTAAAAGACATATTCCGGGTCCCTTTAAAAGAAAATGAATGCCTTTGAAATACAACGTGGGTCCATTTTACTTTTACACCCTGCAACATAATAGCTTCTTCAGTATGCTGTCCTCCTGTATTCTGGACCGCCTCGTGGTCCTCTCCTGTGCATCCCACTTCACTGCTTCTTCTGATGCTCCTGATTCTAGAACATTCTGCTCTAATGCTTTCACACCCCAAGATCTTCTTCATTCACTGTCTAACTCAAGCTCTGTCTCTCAGGGAAATTTTCCCATTTTCCCAGTCCCACCTTTTCTCTCCCTCCTCTGAAGCCCTTCAGTACTTTTGTCTTTCTTCCAGTACTCTCTCCCAAGGTAGGAATGCCTTTTTTGCCTCTAATTCTTACACGTCTGTTTTGTCTCTATGAGTATATTTTAAGTTCCTTGAGAGTAGGCAGCATCCCTCACAGTGTTCAGTAAGTGCTTGCTAACTGATTTTTTTAATGGGTGTACCATTAGTTTCTGTAATGGAATACTACTCAGCCATAAAAAAGAAGAGAATTTTGCCATTTGCAGCAACATGGATGGACTTGGAAGGCTTATGCTCAGTGAAATAAGTCAGACAGAGAAAGACAAATACTGTATGATATCACTTACCATATGTGGAATCTAAAAAGTACAACAAACTAGTGAGTATAACAAAAGAGAAGCAGGCTCACAGATATAGCGAGCAAACTAGTGGTTACCAGTGCGATGGGAGAGGCAATATAAGGGTGGGGGAGTGGTAGGTACAAACTATTGGGTGTAAGACAGTCTCAAGCATGTATTGTACAACACAGGAAATATCGCCAATATTTTGTAATAACTGTAAATGGAAAGTAACCTTTAAAAATTGTTTAAAAAATAATTTAAAAAATAAAAGAAAACAACAACAAATGAACGAACAGCAACAAAACACAAAACCTCAAATGCTCAGTTAGAAATTTAAAGAAGGGATTAACATTTTCTGCAAAGGATCGGATAATAAGTATTTTAGGCTTTGCAGACCTGACCGATAGGTTGCAAGGACTTAGCTCTGCAATGGTAGCACAAAAGCATCTGTAGACAGGATGTGAGCCAGTGGCTGTGCTCCAATCAGATTTCACTTACAAAACAGGCAGCAGGTGAGATTTTGCCAGGCCATGAAGTAAAGCATAGGAAAACCTCTCTTACGGAATCCCCTTTTAACGTTACAGTAACTAACATAGATAATGTGAATCTATAGGACATGCATCACATTCACCAGTCCAAGGAAAGAATGTCATGTCAGAGTTTTCCGGAAACGTTCCAAACCATCCCCAATAATATTTTGATGGTTACTCAGAATATGAAAATCAACTGATGACTTTGTTTGTTTGTTTCTTTAAGTAATATTTATTCTGGGCAGTCTCACACAGCTGTCAGGAGTAGAAATTGGTCTCACATTTCCAGAAGCACTTTGACATTATATATCACAAATATATTCATAGGCTTGTATCCGTTAATTCTCTTCTGGAAAGTATGTAGAAATCATTAATTCCTTCAATCTATATTTACTATGGGAATTCCCTGGCAGTCCAGTGGTTAGGACTCCACGCTCCATTGCCAGAGACCCGCGTTCGATCCCTGGTCTGGGAAGTAAGATCCTGGAAGCTATGCAGCATGGCCAAAAAAATAAATAATAAATAAATAAACAAAATGGGGACACTTAAAAAAAAAATCTATATTTACCGGGGGCCTACAGTGTGCCAGGCATCACTGCAGTGTGTATTGCATCACTGTGGAAGTGAACCAAGATTGAGCTATCAGTTGTCAATTACAAGATTGTTTACCACCGAGAAAAATCAGTCCCAAGCCTTGTATTCAACAACGGGGAGAGGTAAGCTCTGGTATACCCCCATATGATGGAATACTTTGCAACCATTATAAATCACATTGTAGACGAATTTTAATTACATGGAAAGATATTAAAATGTCATATTAAGTGGAAAAGTAGGTTAAAATGTATTTATAGAAATCTTTTTAAAAACTTTAAGACGTATAAGTAGGCTTAGGTAAAAGATCATGATAATGATAGTCACCAAATATTAAAAATGACTTTCTCTTGATGGAAAATTTCCCAAAGATCTTCCCCATCCTTTTGCTTCATGTTTCATATTTAAAAAAAAATAACCATGTATCGTTTATGGGAAAGCAAAAATAAACCTAACAGATTTTTTTTTTTTTTTTTTTTTTTTGTGGTAAGCGGGCCTCTCACTGTTGTGCCCTCTCCCGTTGCGGAGCACAGGCTCCGGACGCGCAGGCTCAGAGGCCATGGCTCACAGGCCCAGCCGCTCCGCGGCATGTGGGATCTTCCCAGACCGGGGCACGAACCCGTGTCCCCTGCATCGGCAGGCGGACTCTCAACCACTGCGCCACCAGAGAAGCCCCTAACAGATATTTTTAATTGTGCAAAAGTACTAACAGTAAAGCATGGTACCCATAAAAAGAAGTTTAGGATGACTTTCTGCTGGACAGAAATAGAAAATCTTATTCCAGTAAAATAGCTGCTGAGTTGTCTGTGAGATGATAAATGTTCATGTTTATGCACATTCAAATATTTAAATCTTTCTCCATCCACCAGAATATTGTGTAGAAGTGGGTCTTTTCCATTTAGTTTTGACTTACTAAGGGTTAACCAGAAAATCCTTTGTTGTAACCCTTCTCAATCTCCAAGTCCCCTTTGCTGGTGGGGCCCATCCAGTCTTATGAATATAATTGAATCTCCCTTCGATGATTCACTGTGTTGCAGGACCTGAGGGCTGTAATGCTGACCATCAGTTATCATTGTATAGAACAAAAGATATAGATGTGGAAGATACAGAATATTGAGCTGAATGTGAAATGATTCCAGAATAGCCTCTGGAAATCGCTTCACTGAATAAATCCCCAGTGTCAGTGAGTTTTTGTTGTGTGTCTTTTTTCTTCTAAAAGCTGGCTTAGTTCAGGGAAAGACAAAAGAAAAAAATCCAGCGATTTGAACTTTCTAGCTACTAAAAGCCTGCTTACCCCAGATTATTATTCCATGCCTTCCATCTCCTTTTTATCTCATATAAAATAGGAAATGCCTGCTCTTTCTGGTCTGTCATCTGTGTCTTTCCATGAGTATTGAGTGTTTATCTAACCTTGACTGGAGTAGACCAGGACTGTGTCTTGGGGCCAAGAGACCCAAAACATCTCGTAGTGTTTTCTCATCAGCCAAAATCCTTACGCAGTTGAAATCAGGTTGAAGTGAACAAACGGCAAAGGCTGTTTAGGGGGAAGAGAAGTTGTAAAAGGGCATTCAGTGATTGAAATGGTACCTAAATTTTACATCTGTGTTCAAGGGGATATGTTCTCTAATGTTCTTTTCTGTCTCTGTCTGGTTTTAGTATTAGGGTAATGCGTGAGGAGTGGGACAGTAAACACATGAGAGGCCCTTTTTCTTCCTGAGGGTTGCCGGCCTTCCTGTCTGACTCTCACACTGGTTTGAGTCTCTTCAACTCTTTGGATGGCCACCTTTCCTCCTTCAACCCCCTCCTCCCCAACTCACCGTCTGGCAGCAGAGGCCTCGAGGGTGTGGTCCCACCGAGAGCTGGCTCTGTCAAGGACCACAGAACTGCAGGTTCCAGAGTGCTACCTAATGCATAAAAAATATGAACTTAACAATTCAGCTCTAGCTTTCCAGTTTACTCTGTGGCACCTGGAATCACAGATGTGTTGAGGTACTGATTCCCCCAGGCCCTCAGGGTCCCAGGAAGCCTCTTCCATTTATGCCAGAGTAGAATGCTAATACAGTTGGTCCTCTGTATCTGCATACTCATGGAGGTCCTGGAGCCCATTTTCCAAGGATATCTTCGTTTACTGTGAGCATCACAACTTGAAAGGTTGGGAAACACTGATCAGGTTTCCCAAAAGATGATCCAAGAACATTTCTTGCTTCAAGATAAAATATCTGACAAAGTTCAGGGTCAAATACGTGTGTGGGTCACTACCCTCTCTAGTCTAGAACAGCCCTCTCATTTTATAGCTAAGGAACCTGAACCTAAGATGCCATAGTTAGCTGGTGACAGAGCTGAGACCAGCACTTTTGTTAGGGGAAAACACTGACTGAAAGTGCCCGCCCTGGCCAGGCAAGACAGTACCCACTTGCATGAGTTATCTTACAGCAGGAGGTCCTGGTAAGGAACGCGGAACTGACAAGTTAGCACCAACCGCATGAATTTCGGAAAGGTCAGAAGGAGAGAGGAGACACCAGTCCATACGTCCTCCCACAGTCCTTCTCGCTGGAATCCATCTTGGCTGAGCGATGCGTGTGCCACCAGGAAGGACCCTGAGTCAGAATGATTGGCCAGAGACAACCCGGAAAATAACCCCATCACCATAAAACCTGAGACTGCGAGCCACGTGGCAGAGCAGTCCTCCTGGGTTCCCTTACCCTGCTGCTCTCTGACCGGGTACCCCTTCCCAATGAAGTCTCTTGCCTTGTCAGTACGTGTGTCTCCTCGGACAGTTCATTTCCGAGTGTTAGACAAGAGCCCACGCTCAGGCCCTGGTCTCTTATCTCACTTTTCAGTCTCCCCTTTTCTGCACAAGCAGCTGAAGAGACTTGGGTGAAGACTGGTTTCTCAGCCAAAAAAGCATCACACAGTTGGTGGGAATGTAGTGTCCAGGAAATCAGGAGACTTGGGTTCATGCTCTCTTTCTGCCTCTTGGACAAGTCACTCTATTCTGGTTTTCATTCTACAGATGAAAAAATTAAAAATTCTTCTAGAATGTGCAAAAGCTTGTCCAGAGTAGCAGAAACTAAGAGGAAATAACTTGGACGAGTTTTAATAGCAGGTTAGTGGAAAGCTCAGCCTCCGACAGAGCTTTCTTCCCTCGCCCTCAACCCCCTTGTGTTTTCTGCACCACTGCATTTCAAAGGACAGAGTTACATTAAGAGAAAACATTTTGTCCCATCAGCAAGGCTTGTTTTTGTGTTGGCAGGAAACAAAATGCTAACAGTAGTTAAGTAGTGAGAAGCTTCTTTTTCTGGTTTTTACCGGAAAGAGACTCTTTCTGAAGAGAGTCATCATCTGGAATGTGTGAAGTTGCGAAACGACCCTTTGTCACCGTGTGTTATAGCCAAGCTTCTGGAACAGGGTCTGCAAGCAAAATCCTCATGTGGAGAAGTGAGGGTCAGCCTAAAAACACATCTTTCTGTTTCTTGTTTTCTGGCCCGACAAGAAGGAGAAGGAACATCCATGGTTAATTGCAGTTGGATTTAGCTCAGACATTTTAGTCGTGAAACCCTGAAGATAGGATGATTCTTTAATTTTGAGGAGTGGAGTGTCTGTTAGTATATATTCAAACAACTGTGTTTGTAACTGCTGTCATATCATTCTGCCTTTCAGAAGTATTACGAGTATAGCTCTAGTTTCATATGTAAGTGAATGGAATTCCTTGTTCTCTATTTTTTTTTTTTTGCTTGTTCAATTCCATTGACTTGAATTGCTTTTCTAAAATAAGATTCTCCAAACAGCTAATACAAAATTTGTGACTTCTTGTCTAAATAACTAGACTACTCTTTGCCTGCCAATAGTCATTCTTCTCTTTCTTCTCCTTGTAGGACCTCTCTATTGTTGAGCGTGACAACAAGTGCAGCTTATAAAAACTACGTTTCCTAGCCTCTTTTGCAGAAAGAGGTAGTCAGTGGGATATAGGGTGGAATTTGTTCATGGAACTTCCAAGAAAGCTCTTTAACGGGGCTTACTAAGCTGACACACACTCTTTGGCTTTCTCCATTTCCCTTGTTTCTCCTGCTTCATTTTATGTGGACCTGATGGTTGTAGCTCAGTAGCCATCCTATAACCATGACTGACCTTGAGGGTGGAAGCAATTATACTCTTAAGGATTAAGAGTATACTCTTAAGGATTAAGAACGGAGCAAAAAAAACAAAAAGTCTGAAGCACTGATAATGTTGTGTACCCACTATCATCCAGGTAGTTCAGGTAACATTGGACTGCCCACCTTTTAGGTAAATGCAAAATAGTCTCATAATCTGTGTAAACCACTGTTAATTTGGCTCTCTGTTACAAGCAACTGAACATTCTTCCTAATAGAGACAGTAATCATGCAGATAGAGTTGTGATATTAAACTTTTAATTTACAGTCAGTTTTTTTCTTTTTCATTATGTAGGATTGATCATCATGTGATTGTAAAATAGGTCATTTAGAAAGTTCATGCTTTGGATTATAAAGTGCATAGAGTATATAGAAGTAAATTAAGGACACAAAACTCTAAGGGGGGTAATTTTTTTTTAATTATGTGCATAAATCTACTTTTTAATGTACAGTTTTATTTGTATTTATGATAATTACCTAAAATTATGCAAACACCACCACAATTGAGAAACAGAAAAGTTCTGTCACCCCCAAAAAGTTCTTTTTTTTTTTTTTTTTTTTGTGGTATGCGGGCCTCTCACTGTTGTGGCCTCTCCCGTTGCGGAGCACAGGCTCCTGACGCGCAGGCTCAGCGGCCATGGCTCACGGGCCCAGCCGCTCCGCGGCATGTGGGATCTCCCCGGACCGGGGCACGAACCGGCGTCCCCTGCATCGGCAGGCGGACTCTCAACCACTGCGCCACCAGGGAAGCCCCAAAAAGTTCTTTTATGCTAACCTTTTGTGGTCATTTGTTTATATGGATGTATCTTTTGGACTCTATTCTCTTTCATTGATCTGTGTGTCTATCCCGTTGCCAATACCATACTGTCGTGTTTACTGTAACATTATAGTAACTCTTAAAATTAGGCAGCCTGGATTGTCCAATATTGTCAGTTTCAAAAAAAAATATATATATATAATAATAATAATAATTTGGCTATTCTGATTCTTTTCCCTTTTCATAAAAATTTTATAATCACCTTGTTGATAGCTATTGCATGTTTTTTGGAGCTACTGTAAATGATAGTATTCCTTAAATGTCAGTTTTCCAATTGTTCATTGCTAATATATAGAAATACAATTAATTTTTATACATTAATCTTATATCTGCAACTTTGAGCTTATTAGTTCTAAGGAATTTTTTTTTTGGTAGATCCTTTGGGATTGTCTACATGAACAGTCAGGTTGTCTGAACAGAGAGAGTTTTATTTTTTCCTTTCCAATATGGATTCTTTTTCTTGCCTTATTTCTTTGGGAGTTCAGTATGATGTTTAATAGGAATGATGAGAACAGACATCCTTCCTTGTTCCCAGTCTTAGGAGGAAAGCATTCAGTTTTACATCACTAAGAATGATGCCACCTGTAGATTTTTTTGTAGAAGTTCCCTTCTGTTCTTAATTTACTGAGAATTTTTATCATTAATGAATATTAAATTTTTTCAAATGTCTTTTTATACATCTATTGGGATGATCATATGTTTTTAATCTTTCAGTCGGTTAATATGGTGAATTGCTTTGAGTTTTGAATGTTGGACCAGTGTCGCATTTTTGCGATGAACTCCACTTGATTGGGATATAATATCCTTTTCATATATTGCTGGTATATATTTGCTAATATTTTGTTGAGAATTTTCACATCTGTTTTTGAGTGTATTGATCTGTAGTTTGCTCTTGTCTGATTTGAGTATCAGTGACAACGCTAGCCTCATAAAATGAGATGAGAAATGTTTGCTCTTTTATTTTTTGGCAGAGATTGTATGAGAATTAGCACTAATTTCTTCCTTTAGTGATTGATATAATTCACCAGTGAAACCATATTAGCCAAGAGTATTTCTTGTTGGAAGGTTTTTAACTACCAATTCGATTTTTTTAATATATATGACTATTCAGGTTGTTTATTTCTCCTTGAATGAATTTTGGTAGTTTGTGTCATTCAAGGAATTGGTTTATTTCATCGAAGTTGTTGAATTTATTAGTATAGATTTGTTTATAGTATTCCTTTATAGTTCTTTTAATGTTTATAAGTCTGTAGGGATGTTCCCTCTTTTGTTCCTGATATTATTAAATTGTATCTTCTTTCTTTTTTTTTTTTTTTCTTGGTCAGTAAAGACCAAGAAGCTACATCAATTTTATTGATGTTTTCAGAGAAACATTTTCTGGTTAAATTGTTTTTCCCTAAGTTTTTCTTTTTCAGTGTTATTGATTTCTACTCTAATCTTTATTTTATATTAATTCTTTCAGTTGGTTTTAGGTTCAGTTTGTTCTTCCTTTTTCTACTTTCTTGTGATGGAAACTTAGATGATTGATTTGAGAACTTTCTTTTGTAGTAATACAAGTGTTTGATGCTATAGGTTTCTGTATAGCAGCCTTTATAACTCCATCTCACGAATTTTGATATGTTGTATTGTCGTTTTTATTCAGCATAAAAGATTTTTCTAATGTTCTTTGAGATAGACACCCTCTTTGGTCCATGGATTACTTAAAAATGTGTTGTTTAGTTTCAAAATATTTGGACATTTTTCAGTTATCTTTCTGTGACTGGTTTCTATTTTAGTTTTGTTATCATCACAAAACATACTTATTATGATTTTAATTGTTTTAAAGTTATTAAGGATTATTTTACGACCAAGGATATTTGCTGTCTTGGTGACTGTTCCATGTGCGCTTGAGACAAATGTGTATTCTGCCTTTGTTGGTTAGAGTGGTCTAGAAATGCCAGTGGGTCCAGTTGGTTGATAGTGATATTCAGATCTTCTATATCTCAGGGATTTTCTGTTTACTTATTTTATCAATTAGAAGTGTTGTGGTTTCCAACTGTAATTATGAATTTATCTCTTCCTTTTTCTGTTCTATCATTCATTTTTTGCTTCATGTATTTTGAAGCTGTGTTGTTAGAAACATACACATTTAGAATCATTATGTCTTCTTGGTGAATTGGCATTGTTATCATTATGTAATATTCCTCTTTATCTCTGGTAATTTTTCTTGCTCAGAAATATAGGTTGTCTGATATTAAACTCTGCCCAGTTTTCTTTTGATTAGTGTTTACATGGTATATCTTTTTCCTTGCTTTGAGTTTGCTTTTTTCCATATTATTATATTTAAAATGCATTTATGTAGACAACTGAAAATTGGATATTGTTTTGCTTTCTAATCTGCTAATCTCTGTCTCTCATTATTGTGTTTATTCCAATCTAATTACTGATAAATTTGGATTTAGGTCTTCCGTTTCATTATTAGTTTTCTGTTTTCCCCTTGTCTTTTGTTTTCTGTTTTATTCTTCTCTCTTTTCTGTTTCTGCTTTTATTTGGTATTATTTGAAATTGTTAAACTTACCTGTTAATTTTAGAATATGTTCCTGTGTAGATTTTGTAGTGATAGCTCTAAGGCTCACAGTATCCATACCTGATTTTTCATAGTCCACTTAGAGTTAATATTTTACTTCTTTAAGTAGAATATAGAAATCTTTAACCATGTAGGTCCCCTTAGCTTCCCCCTAATGTAGCTGTAACATGTATTACATTTATCTTCATTGAAAACCCCAACAGACAAGTATATATATATCTTTTGCTTTCAACAATCGTACATATTTTCAAGAACTTAAAAGAAGAAAATTATGTATTTACCCAGATATTTACCATTTCTGTTTTTCTTTCTTCTTTCCTGAAGTCCCAAGTTTCCTTGTGGCATCAACTCCCTTCTTCCTGAAGAAATTCTTTTAGCATTTCTTTTCGAACAGGTATGCTGCCCCGTGAATACCCTTAGTTTTTCTTCATTTGAGAATGTCTTCATTTTACCTTCATTCCTGAAGGATACTTCATTAGATATAGGATTATGGGTTGACAGAATTCTTTTCTTTCAGCACTTCAAAAATACTATTCCACTATCTTCTGACCTCTGTGGTTTTTTTATTAGAAATCTTCAGTTATCCAAGTTTGAATCATTCAAATATGTAATGTGTTGTTTTCTTCTAGCTGCTTTTAAGACTTTGTCTTTGGTTTCTGGTAATTTGATTATAATGTATCCATTTGTGGGTTTCTTTGATTTTTTTCCACCAAGCTTCTTGTACCTGTCAATTTGTCTTTTATCAAATTTGGGAAGTTTTCAGCCATTATATTTTCTAATTTTTTTTTAATCTTCCCATCTTTTCCTCCTCTTTTCTGTGAATTCAATGATATGAATGTTAGATGTTTGGATATTGTCCCACAGGTCTCTGAGGCTGTGTTCTTGGTGTTCCTTGTTGTTCAAATATTTTCTATTAATCTTTCTTCAGGTTCACTGATTCCTTCTTCTGCCATCTCTATTCTGCAGTTGAGACCATACAGTGAATTTTAAATTTCATTTATTGTATTTTTCTAAAATTTCTATTTGGTTATTCATGTAATTTTTTTCTTCACTGAAAAAATTCTGTCTTTCCATTCATATCAAGAGTCTTTGTCCGTACTTCATGGAACATAATTATAAGAGCTGCTTTAAATTATTTGGCTGATAATTCTAACATCTGCATTGTCTCAGGAATGGTTTCTGCTCATTGTTTTTTTTTTCCTTGATAGTTAAATATTTCTCATTTATGTATGCTGAGTGATTTTGGAATGTGTCATGGGCATTTTGATTATTATGTTATTAGACTTGGTGTTCTGTTAAAATCCTCTCATAAATGTTGATTCTTTTTGTTTTAGCAGGGAGTCAACCTGGTGAGGCTTAGAACATGAGTCCCCATCTTTCCTCCTGTGACTGCAGTTCCAGTATTTCTCAGAGCCTCTGTAGTACTGTTAAGACCTGTCCAGCATTGTGCCAAGCTGGCACCCATCTGGGACTTGGACAGTAATCTACCTTCTAGTTTAATTCTCAAAGCTCTTGATATGCTGTTTCAGGACAGTTCCAAAAATGTGTATCTTAAGGGTGAGTCAAACACTTTATACCCAGGATTAGAAGATCCCATCTTCCAGCTTCTTTCTCTCTGTGATCTCCACCATCCTTTTCAGCTGTCAGGGAGTCCCTTTTCCTGGTGCTGGCTGCAAAGCTGGCTTTTAATCTATCCGCACTGTTGCTGCTTTCCACAAATGGGTCTGCCATTGTCACAAAGTGGGAAGAGAAAAGGGAAAAAATCATAGGAATTCTCTTCACACTCTTCCGACCACAGAGACCCCTTTTTCCAATTCCTCTGCTCAGAGAGAAAGCTTTTCTCTCAGAGTTTTAGGTGTCAGAATGCGTGCTTCCTGCCTGGAGTGTGTCCTCCTCACTCAGGGCTCTACTCAGTACATGGTAGGGAAACTAAAAGAGAAAAAGGAAAGGAAAGGAGAGGAGAGGACAGGGAAGGGGAGGAAAGGGGAGGGAAGGAGAAGGGGGTTGAAATTTCTATATACATTCCTTGCTGACCCGGAGGTCCCCCTTCCTTGTATTCTACCCTAAAATTAATCTCTTCTCTTGGATATTTCCTGGTTCATGCCTGCTCTACAGTTTGAAATTTGGGGCTGTCCTCAAGTCTGAGACAGGACATGTAGAAGGAACAAAGAAACAGATTCATTGCCTTATGAGTCATTCTTTGAGTTCTGACTGTTGCTAATCCACCTGCTACTTTTTAAATTTGCAGAGTTCTCAAATAGTTGATACATATCTTTTGTTCAGGCTTTTTCATTGTAATCAGTGGCATAGATAGAATGCGCTTCCTGCATCTTAGAATTAGAAACCCTACCTGGATTTTTCAGTAAATAGGATGAGGCTCATTTTTATGTTCTTTTGGCCGGTTTTGATGACGATCCTTAAAATGCCATAGACATAATGGGTTTCGAACATGACTTGATAGTTTAATTTTTTTAAAGCATAGTTTGTTTTCATGAGCAAAAAACTTGCATTTGAAGTACCATTGATTGATGTATTGGTTTGCTCTTGGAATGCTTTTAATCATAAGCTGCTTGTGGGCAATCACATTGTTTGTTGGACATTATATCCCATCTCCTAGATCAGTCCTGGCACACAGTTGCTTAATAGGCATTTATCAGTGAATTAAAAATGGCGTTCAATGTGAATAATTAAAAACCTAATAATTTCAAACGATTAAATGTAAGGATTCTTGAAAAACAAAACTCTGTTTTTAAGGTGCCTATTTATAATACTTAATGACATCATCTTTTCAAGAAAAAATATTACTGATCCCCCCAATATACTTCATTGAACTTAAGACTTCAGTTAGAAGCTTGACTAGGTTGTTCACTTGTGACCAAGTGGAAAAATCACAGACCTTTATCCCTGGGAGGGACTTGAGCAAACATCCAGTCTCTTCCACTGGATGTGCCGCTTGGCAAGGAGAGCACCTATCAATAAATGAGCACATCTAGAAGAAGGTGGTTTTCAAACTTGAGCATGCGTCAGAATCACCTGGAGGGCTTGTTAAATATAGATTGCCAGGCCCTATCCCAGAGTTTCTGAATCAGTAGTTCTGGCGTGATGTGATGTACAGTGATTTGTATTTATGACAGATTCCCAGATATGCTCATGATGCTGGTCCAGGGACCACACTTTGAGAGTGACTGTTCTAAAGAAGTTGAACAGTCATTAGTTGGCACATCTCTCTTAGTGAAAGCAGGCTAATAATTGACACCAAACTTGTTTGCTTTACTTGTCATTCTAGACATACGCATGCTTTTGTACACTTGTCTCATTAAATCCGTAATATTTCACATCCACATTTGAACTCAGGAAACAGCATGAACTGTGGATTCTGACAGATTTTGGTTCAAATCAGGATCCTGCTTTTACTAATTATGTGTTCTTTGAATCTTTACTTAACCTCACTCAGTCTTGTGTTATTCATATAGATCCACTACAAAATAGGAGTAATAATGTTTCCATTTTGTAGGGTTTTCATACTGATTCAGTGAAGGAACATACTAATCCAGTAAGTGTGGAATCTTTGTAAATATCTGGCACTGGACTAGACCCTAGGGGCGGAATGGGTGCTCTCAAGTTGCTTCCAGTTAGGCGCACCGTGGGAAGATATAGTGGAATGGGAGTGGAGGCACCAATTCTAGTGTGGAGAGGTCAGGCAGTGCTTCTTAGAAAGGGTGAGATGTGGGACAGGAACAATAAGGGAAGGCAGGAGGGAGAAAGGTCAGGGGAATTAGAAGAGTCTAGATAAACAAAAGAGCATGGCAACAACCTGAGGCAAGAGAGACCATGAAACATGTCAGAAGGGGCCCAGCACAGACTAAAAAAACAATAGCTAACTCGTAATGAGCACTTACTATGCTCTTCAATGTTATTAATTCATATAATAAATACAACACCCTATGACACAGCTTGTGAATGGCAGAGGTGGGCTGCCTCTGAAATAGGCAGTCTGGTTCTAAGCCTCCACTTTTACCCACTGTGCTGTTCGGTCTTTATACAGGAGACTCTCAGGAAATGTTAATTCTCTGCTTTCCTCTCCCTTTCAAAGCATATGGTATCCGGGAAGGCATTGATATTTTTTTGCTGAATTTCAAAACTCAACTAGTATATCTTTAAGATCATTGGCAAGAAGGTTGGATTCTATTTTCTGCTTAAAATACTGAGACTCAGAAAGAATAAGACACCTTCTGTGGTTCTGTCCTCATAACATCTCAGCAAACCAGAGGACGGCCCAGCTTTAATTTTATCTGGCTTCCACTAAGTGGAATTTGACTGGCAAAGGTAATGTAAAGACTGGAAGTTCCTTCTCTATGGACATTCCACCGATCCTGGCATATGGTACCACTGTAATTCTATTGTAGGTCTTTTGCCTCTTGCTTGTCCTATTTCTCTTTTACCCTGAGAGTAAAATAGGAAAAAATTTTTCTCAAATTCAGAGATTTTAACTTTTTTATTCCTCCCTGCCAACGTGATTGGTCTACATTTAAAACTTTCTGGAAATGAAGAGTTATGTTCCTTTGCTTCTTTAGTGTCACCTTTTGTCTTCCTTGTGCGGAAAGCTATTTCATTAGTTTTCTCTAAAGTAATTGATGGATGTGTGATCAACTCTTCTAGAATTATAATTAGCTAGAGCGACATTTAACATACATTTAAACCACAAAATTAAGATGAATAAGTATTCCTAGGATTGGATACTCACATAATTTCTGCAAAGCAAGCTTTATATATACTTATAAAATATACATTATATTATATATAAATATATTACATATATTTGTATATAATATATAATGAAATAAGCTTTTTATATATTTTTATAAAATACATGATGAAATAAGCTGCCTCTACATATACAAGAGGATGCACAGATATATACACACCCCTAATGTAACCTAGTGTCTGAAAGTATATGAATTTGGAGGTTATTACATAACTTTTTGTTCAGTTTATCATGCTGAGGCCTCCAGTAGCAATGACTTGAGGAAGGCCTGCTCATTCCTTAAGGAAGCCAGTTTTCCTCTAGAGTTAGAGGGTTGGGGTGTGGTGGGGAACAATTCTAACTCCATGGGGGGCTGATCCTCTCTAGGAAACCGGAACTTAGAAATCAGTCCTTAGGTAGCCTGGAGAGATGATGCAGGAAAAATTTCCTTGCCTTCTCTTGGGTACAGACAGATTGATAACAGATTGATATATAGGTGCCTCTCTTAGCAAGTGGGTACCAAGCTCGCCACCCTGTAACTACCACTGCCTAAAAATTGATCCAGAATTGGGATGAGAAGAATCTGTTGATCTAGTGGGCGAGACAAATCTCATTAACCATATCATCCCACTTTAATTTACTCTCTGTCTTTAGTTTCTATTCGTTATCTTTACATCGTAATTCTCCTCACAGCCTTGAGAACTCTAATTGTATTTTTCATTAAGTAAGGAAACAGTGTTCTCATACCACCTTTTACAAAAGGAAAATCATCAACTGACACTAAAATGATACTTCTTACTCATCGGCAAACTCCGTATGTGGTTTTAATCTCAGAATTTGCCAAGGTGATTTAACTTTAGTTCTGATAATCCTCATATATGCAAGGTGATATTAAACGCATTGCAAAGGTTTCTGTGTCCAAATATGCTTTCCCACATACCTGCCTTAGTTGTTGAAATTTCTACCATAAATTATCACTTTGGAGTACATAATTAAAGATACTTATTGGAAAGCAAATACTAGATTCTGAATGTAGTATATATCTGTTGAATGAATCAATGAAACTGATAAATATTTATTGAATGATTTCTATAATTATTAGGTACTGGGGTTTTGTTCATCCCATTACTCAGCTAACCTATTATTTTTTATAAATCACCTGTACTTTTTTTGTCTGCCCTCATTCATTCAGTCACTCACTTTCAAGCCAACTACCTTGTAAGCTATTCTCATTTTGCCCGGTGACACCAACCCTACCATCTAATGGTAGGTAGGGGCAGGGAGGAAACAGCAGGCTTTACTATGATACTGTCATTTTTCATTCTTTGCTACGCATTAATAGAAATTAAAAAGCAGTATCTGTCTACAGCTGGGATGGGTAACCCATTAAGTAACAACAGCCATCAATGCCTTAATTTTTATGTTTCCATCAATTGCCTATTAAGGAGGAGGTCCTTGAGGGAATGAGACAAAAGAGTTTGATTGGAAATCAGAGGAAAAATTCTGGGATATTGCCTGCATCAGCAGGTGATCTCTTTTAGTGGTGATTTCTGGGCAACTGGGGAACAAAGTCGATTTGGGGTCTGAAAGGGGTTCAAGTTACCCCAAAGCAGGAAAAGATTTAGGAAAAGAGTTTAGAAAGGTGTTAGAATAACAATAACAAAATTTTATTTCCCAGTGCTTTCCATTTGTAAATTATTTTCTACTTAGGCTGGAAGGGATCTATAGGAAGATCTTAAGGCATCTAATTATCAGGTTCTTCACTAAATCACAAACACCTCACCATGTAATGTTGGTCCCTAAAATCTCTATCGCTTACTCCTCGGGCTGCACTTTTGTACCACTGTCGCAGTTTACATTTCCTATCCAATTGAGTGAATAGTGATAATCCAGGAAAGGAAAGTGATAATCCAGCATCATAAAAATTCCTGATTTCAAACTTGGAGTGGAAATGGTTGAAGAATTCCTTGTTTTACATTTAGATTCATCTCCCTAACTGGCTTTTACAGTTAATCCATGATGCATCATTTTGCTAGTTACAGATTTGTTAGTTGAACATGAAGGAAAGAATCTTTCCTGGTTATCTATATTCTGAAATCCTTAACTATGCATGAAGTTAGTTTCAGACATCTTGGAGTAATAGACAAATCACCAGTGAGCAAGCAGATCTAGTGTTATGGATCAGAGTCCTCTGTGTGCCCCACTGTTTCAGGCCTGACCCGGACAGCAGTGACTCAGCTGGGGTCAGATGATTCCTTAAGGAATGGCTTTACCTTTTTCCTAATTTTGTTCTTGGTCCTTTAGACCCAGAGTTTGAGTTATGGCTCTAATAGCTCCAGCATTGATCAGGGAATCTATCTCTGGAATAGCTTCTGGAAGGAGTCCCTTGATTAGTTTGCCTGGTGTCCTGAAGTTGAGCACAACAGCATTGCTCACTGCCATCCACTCTCTTTTTCTTCATGCCTGCAAAAGTCTACTCAGGCCATGGCCATCTTATTACTGTTATTGTCACTAGAAGAATTTAGATGATATAAGACAATTGATAATCCAAAGACCATGAGAATTTCTCTTGTAACGAGACAATTTCTGAGTGGCTCTGAGGGGAATTTGTCTTGCTGGTACCAAAGCCTTGGGCCTTGTATATCTGAGTGAGCCCTGGGCACTAGTGTGCCTGCAAAGATTCAGGCGGTCCTAAACCCCACCTTTCCCATTAGGCTGTGACCTCAGTTGCCTGCAGAGCACCTATAGTGGCCACTATGATGCTACTATCCAGACTATCTGTGCTGCCATATCCAGATCTTTCCCAACAGGACTTACTCTTCTTTCCTCCAGCAGCTGAGAGTGTGGATGGAAGTTAGCTATCCTCTGAATCCCTCTCTGGAAATCTCCATCAGGTAAAGAAGGACATCTTGTCCAAGTTCATGATTCTTCTCAGAGTCAGCCCATATCCAGTGACTCCGTCATGAGGGGCAAAAAAGCCTGGGTGCACTACCCGAATCGGTGGCAATTCTTTGGGGTCCATCCTAGCTCCAGAGTGACTTTCACCCAATCCTCCCTTCCAATACACTTCGTGCATGTTGTTAATCTGTTTCAGAATCTATTTCGCAGGGAGACAATCTGCAACTGCTCTTCCATGAACAGAGCTGAGCATGTCTTCCTGGAAAGCAGCCTGGTCCGCTCAGGCTTGTACAGCCTAACTGACCCTACTCAGTCTCTTCTCTGGCTGAAAGTTGTCCTTAAAATCCCAGCTGCTGGGAGGCATTCTTCTTTTCATGCCTATGTCACCTCCCACTTGACTTTGACTATCCCCTGGTGCTTGGACCTCCCATCCACCGTACTGCATCCCCTTAGACACCAGCATCTCCTGGAACCAGGCCAGAGTTGCCAGGCTCCCTGAACACTCTGCTTCTGCCCCCCCCCCACCCCCGTTCCGGTCAGCTCTAAAACCTAACCATTTGTGTCCACTCCCATCTTTTATATGATCCCGGATTCCTTTTGTTGTTCTCTTAGAAGCTAGATTCCAGCAAACCTCAGGCCCAAATCATCTTAATTTTAGCTGCCTATTTTCTCAAAGGCAGATGAAGAAACAGTGTTTTCTGTCTTAAACGTAAGTTTAAGTGACATCAGAATATCTTAGTTGGGATATCTGAGAGGCTATTTTTTAAAATAAATTTGTTTATTTATTTATTTATTGGCTGCGTTGGGTCTTCGTTGCTGCACGCGGGCTTTCTTTAGTTGCGGCGGGCCGGGGCTACTCCTCGTTGCGGTGCACGGGCTTCTTACTGCGGTGGCTTCTCTCGTTGCAGAGCACAGTCTCTCTTCAGTAGCTGTGGCACGCGGGCTCAGTAGTTGTGGCTCGTGGGCTCTGGAGCACAGGCTCAGTAGTTGTGGTGCACGGGCTTAGTTGCTCCGTGGCATGTGGGATCTTCCCGGATCAGGGCTCGAACCCGTGTCCCCTGCACTGGCAGGCGGCTTCTTAACCACTTCGCCACCAGGGAAGTCCCTCTGATAGGCTATTAAAGATATAGAATGAGAGCTTCCAAGAGAGAACATGGATGGAACTCTTGGAACAAAATGCTGATGTCACACCCTGAAAACCCTGTTGAATAGTAGCTACAGAAACAGCATGTAATTTCCATTCTGCTTAAATGTGGGTTAGCTGTTCCCTCAGGGTCTCAGGAAAACTCTTAAATGGGGTAACCGCTAAGTCAAAAATGGTTTAAAATGAAAACTTGCCACTGTTGCACCTAAATTGAGGTAATCGTTCTGAACAAATCTAGATTCCACTAGAGCGCTTAGTAGCAAGGAGACGTCTTTTATGATAAACACTCTGATTTTAGTATTTCCTTTTCTCTCCCCACCTTCCTCACTTTTATACAACCATTGCAAAATTTTTTGCAGACTTGTTATTCTAATGTTTCTGAGACGAGAATAAAAATAAGACAGGATTTTTGGATCTGAGAGGGTGGACAACATTTCCTTTTAATTGCATGGAAGCGAGTTTGTTCTTATTCAGCATAATGGAACATACAGCACTTAGAATTCCAATGTTTACAGTGTTTTTCGTGTATGTGTGTGTGTGAAAGAGAGAGAGAGTGAATGTGTGAGTGAGTGATAGAGAGAGAGAGCGAGAGGGAAGGAGGGAAGGAGACAGAGAGAGAATGTGTATAGGCCTGAATGACTTGGAAACATATGTAATTTCCCTACTTTGATGGATTATCTTTAATGAGTTGCATGGGCAATATCTAGCTTGCTATTCGAATTTATCTGGAGAACTTAGTTTATAGTTTTTGTGATGGATTTGAATTTAATTGTGGAATTGTAAGAAGCATTTAAAGGGTAAAAAAGGAAGACAGTTTTCTGGATGATAAGAAGAGAAGCACTTATTGAAAACACAAAGAAATATGATGACGAGGCTGTTTCAATTGTGGATTCTTCTAACATGAATCATAATTTTTAAATAGCTACAGTTTGTTAATTAAGTCTTGATGTGTCTTTTATCGTATTGATGTACTAGAGTGCCAGATTTCGCTGGCTTTATTTCTACTAAATTTTCTAGTCATCAGTTATGCTTCGTTCAGTTCTAATCATCTTAATAAAGCATATGTGAGAAATACATACATACACAAGTATGTATACAGATGCACACGTGCACACAGACACACAAGTACACATTCCTTAGCTTTTTATTTGAACATTTGACATTAAGGGTGAATAGAGCTAGCAGTTCAAATTAACATGAATGAAAAAGGCATCAAATGATAATATCTATGTGAATTGTTTATTACATTGTTATAAACAGTTTTCTACCGAACATTCATTATCTCATGCACTATCTCACATGGTCATCAGAGTGCAAGTGAAACACCAAACAGTCCTCTCCTACAGCTCCAGGGAGCCTGACCTCTCAGTGGCTTGGCCAAGGTCACCAGGCCACCAGATGCACTTAGACAGGTGTCCTGACACCCTGCCAATAGCCTTTTAACTGTACTATCCTCCCTCTGTTAGTTACGTTTTTATATCCCTCCGTATACTAAACTCACTTATGAGAGAGAACAGTTTCTATTAAAGAAGAAAAAGACAGAAGTGGCTTTTTTCACAGCTGTTTTTACCATTTGAGCTTTTAAAAAAATTACAAGAATGGCTGTTAGATTGTGGATTTATGAGATGTTTCCTTTTTGCTTACTCTGGTGGCTGGAGATGAGAGTACATTCTTCTCATTAACTTTTAGGCAATCAACGCTTTAAAACAAGAGGGCAAGGCTAAATGACTCCATTCATGGCTCTGGTCATTTTAATCCAGTTCTGCTGTTGGCAACTCTGTAAAAATATTGCTTCCAAATCCTCTTGGAGCACTCTGATTTTAGTCACATGGTAAGGAAGCTGGTTGTACCAGCATATCCTCAGATGGACTGGTCCACTTACTTTAAAGAACTTTTACGTTCTGGCAGAATTTGAACTTAAATAAATAAATGCTATGACTGTGGTTACTAAATGGTTATGCTCAGAGAGACAGATTAGAAGACAGATTAACTCTTTTGTAAACAATATTGTGTTTGGATTATCATCACAGTTGTTGGCTTTTTTTTTTTTTCCTTCTAGTATCTAAGTATTCCTTATGCAAAGCATATCCTACCCAGAGCAGTGATGGGCCGTATCATTTATTTTCATGTGAGCCGTAATTTAAAACTTTCTTATTTACCAAGCTTTCTTTGGCTTTTTACAACATTTGTAATCATTCTTTGAGTTTATCTCTTCCTTGAAATGGTTTTGCTGCAGTCAAAGTAAAACTCCGTTAACAGTTTTCCTTCATCTGTTTTTTCAAATGCCAAAGTGGCATTATCCGCTTAGAATTAACTTTAGTTTTCAATTCAGCATTCTTTCTGGCACATATGTGATTTTTATGTTAGAAGACCCTTTTAGGAAGATTCCTTCTCATAGGCAAAGCTATACTGAAATAAAAGACTGCACTTAGAATATCAGGGTACTCAAAAGCTTTATCTTCCAGTTGTGGTCACTGTTGTTTGGGGAGGGGGATAAACTTTAAAAGCAACTGGATAGGGCTTCCCTGGTGGCGCAGTGGTTGAGAGTCCGCCTGCCGACGCAGGGGACACGGGTTCATGCCCTGGTTCGGGCAGATCCCACATGCCGCAGAGCGGCTGGGCCTGTGAGCCATGGCCGCTGAGCCTGCACGTCCGGAGCCTGTGCTCCGCAACGGGAGAGGCCACAGCAGTGAGAGGCCCGCGTACCGAAAAAAAAAAAAAAAAGCAACTGGATAAAGTGTTGCAAATTCGTTTACCTCCAGTGCAGTTCCCTGATGATGTTTTATTTATAGTTTTATAGCTAGCAATGGAAAGCCATGCTAAGATGAAGACTGCATGAGGTAGGGCAGCGTCTGTTGGTATCAGCATCTTCTCCCTGCCTTTTCTCAGCATCCCTGTCAGGAAAGAAATGGCATAGGAATCTTGACTCATGAGTCACAGGCTGAGTCAGGTTTGGTGGTGCTTGGTGTCTAGGAAGGGAGGTTTTCATGGTGTGAGGTAACCATGGATAGTTCCTGCAGGAGTGAGGGGTTGGTTGGGTATTTCTAGCTCCCATACTTTTAATCTGTCATATAGCACGTCTTAAAGGGTTTTTTCCTCCCCGATTCTCAAATGTCAGCAGTTTCCCCTCACAAAATATATAAGTTAGGTAGTTTCGTTTTTCCTACTTTTAAACAAATTGAAAACCTATCTTGGACAGGAGAGTCAAAAGTTGGTAGTAACTCACTTTGCTCAGCCTTTATTGGATGTGATGGGAGCCATGAGTCGAGAGAAAGACAAGCTGCTGGGGCCTTCCTGGGTAAAAGGACAAATGTGAATTAAAGTGCTGAAAAGGGCCTGAGATTATGGCTGTGCATTCTAGAACAAAGGGGTGAGCAATTGATGGGAGGAAAAAAAAAATCGTGATGGGTTTTCCTTTGTCCTAGTCACAGAACTCCTCAGATCTTTGTCACATAAAAGCTTTAGAGGAAACTCATATTCAGTTATCAGAAATTGCTTCCCCTTGATTTATGATCTGGTCAGTCTCCTTGGTAAGCTATATGAACTCTCCCAACCAGAAAAAGAGGAACACTGCAGATGGACTCTGCACGTATAAATGCATGTTGGCAGTGGATGTATAACTTCAAACAGCTCAGAGATAATAAATTGAGTTCCCTGTCAATGCCAGCTGAGTAAACACATCTGTTGTAAATGATGTGACAATAGCATCATTGATTATAAATCCACAGTTTGACATTTGAAATCACATCTCCATTTCACTCCTAAGGAAGGGAGTGACTCTTGGTCCTTTTTATAGTAGAGACTTAGCAACATCTCTGGCAACTCTGCTTCTTCCCGCTGTGATTAATTAATCTGGAGTTGCTCTGATGTCTCTCTTGGGGGGATTGCATTAACCTTGCTTTGCTTATCTGGAATAATATGTATGGCTAGTGCCTTTCAACAGGAGCTGGGCTTTGCCTGCTCCTGTTCTAGTGTTTTCTACTGTGAAGTAGGGAGAGGTGCATACCCAGGAGAGATGGGAACAATTGCAGTGCGTCTGACATATTCAAATCCTTACTCTGTTGTTTACACATAAATATACTGATAATACAGTCTTACTTGTTTCTCCACGTGAGTCAGTTTATGGGTGCTTTTTAACTGAATCTTCTTTGGTTTTATAAAGATTTCTATATAAACCTTGTAAGCAATAGAACTATAAAGATTGATTCACCAAGAAAATGATTTCACAGAACATTTTTGTTCGTTTAACTTTGTAAAACATTAATCTCACCAGAAGTAAAATTAAATGTGAACTGTCTTTTAAATATATTTTTTAATCTCTAGCCCGGCAAATCCCAAAGGATTTGCTTTGTTTTTCACAGTGATTGAGTGGCTCACTTGAAGGACTTAACGAGTGTTTATTTCTTCACAACAATGCTGAATTTTCATATTTCAAGTTGTGGTTTTGTAATTTTCTCTACGGTAACTGAGCCATAACCATTGTCCTGTTCTTTTGAAAATGCTGTGCAGTATCTGTGCTGAAAATCTGCGTGATACAGTCCACCAATCCGCTGGATGCATCGCCTCATCTTATCTGATGGGAGGTGTGAGGCCAGCCCTCCTACAGTGATACATTAACTTTTTCTTTGGTCTCGATTTCCTTCTTAACCAGAGCTCAGAATAACACCAAGTGTAAATAATCAGCCTTTTTTTTTTTTTTTTTTTTTTGGTACGCGGGCCTCTCACTGTTGTGGCCTCTCCCCTTGCGGGG
>NW_006792756.1:752042-770246 GCF_000442215.2 Lipotes vexillifer
CATGAACCCGTGTCCCCTGCATCGGCAGGCGGACTCTCAACCACTGCGCCACCAGGGAAGCCCAATAATCAGCCTTTTTTGTCTTTGCCACAGATGTGGAAGCTGAACATTCAACTTATTTTTAAAGGTTTTGCCTTAGCCAGTATGGTTCCTTACAAAAGCATAGCACCTAGGGTTCATTTATAACACTTGACTTTTTCCATCTCTAGGATAATTTACCTTTTATCTTTAGTACTCACCAGCAAAAGTTCAGAAAAAAGAAGTACAGCAAGATTTCAATGATATTAACTCATGATATTATTAACTCATGGCAGGCATGGTTTAAGGTGTAGTTTTTTCATATGAATCGACCAAAGAGTCAGTGGGTATGATACAAGAGTCTGTCAGTTTTCAGTGACACCTAATATTTGGAGGACAAAGAAAGCTGTTTAGGTGGTGAGGGCCTTATCTGTGTTTGCTTAATATGGAACAGCCCTAGTGGCCGAGAAGCCACCAAGGACTAATTAAGTAAGTAAAGGCTCAGTCCTGTAAGAGAAGAAGGGCTTTGATCAATTATGAGCGTTTTTTGTTTGTTTTGTTTTTTCTTTCGGCCTCTGAGGACTCATCTGTCTTTTTCTCCTCTTTTATTTTCATTTTCCCCAACATACTCAAAGAAGAGGTTTGGTAGATCCAGTAGGCAATAGGTTCCTGTAATTCTGTCCTGTATTCTTACTTCAAGTCTGAGTCCAGTGTCTGGCTCTGCTCTTCACCTGGTTCTGTGATTTGGGCAGGATGAGTCACTTCTCCGAACCTCAGTGTTTTAATTATGACGTGGAGAGAAAAATCCTCTCTCTGAAGAAGGTTTTGAAGATTATGGGCTTCCCTGGTGGCGCAGTGGTTAAGAATCCGCCTGCCAATGCAGGGGACACGGGTTTGAGCCCTGGTCCGGGAAGATCCCACATGCCACAGAGCAACTAAACCCATGCGCCATAACTACTGAGCCTGCGCTCTAGAGTCCGCGAGCCACAACTACTAAGCCCACGAGCCTAGAGCCCGTGCTCTGCAACAAGAGAAGCCACCGCAATGAGAAGCCCACGCACCACAATGAAGAGTAGCCCCCGCTCGCCGCAACTAGAGAAAGCCCGCATGCAGCAACGAAGACCCAACACAGCAAAAATAAATTATAAATAAAATAAATTTTTAAAAATTAAAAAAAAATTAAATGAGATTGTATGGATGAATGCCCCAAGTACAGTACCTGACATAGGGCCCAAATACAGTGGTTGAATGTGAATCTAATCCATTGTGAAATCCAGTTTTTTGACCATATATGAATGAAGCAAAATTTTTAAAAATAAAACAGTTTTCTTGAGTATTCTGGCATTCGTGGACATGGAAACTAGTTTTGCTTTTCTCTTTTCAGTGGCTGTTACCAATGCACCTCCTCTATTTACTTAGTTGTAACTTCACAGACAAGAATACAGGCAGTCCCCAGAGTATTCTGAGGGTGGGTTAGTCATCAGGCTTATGAGCAGTTCCCAGATCCAGCAAGGAGAGCAGAGAGAAGCCTGGATGATGAAGCTATTAGGGGGAAAAAAAATGGCATGGAAGAAATTATGAGATATTCAGAAGGCTGCCCCAAACGCTGCCTCCTAATAAACCATCAGTTCCTGCCAAGAGGAGAGTGGTGCCTTTTTATGCCGGTGTATGCTGTGGACAAAGCTTATATTCCTTTCCACCATGTGCACGTTTATCTTTATAGGTCATGAGAAAGGAAAATGCGCTCACGTTTGGCATCTCCATTCAATTTTACTGCTTTAGCATCTTGATGGCTTTTAAATACAAACGGGGAAAGGATTATAGTTGGCAGCAAAGTGGATTTCAGGGACAGGTAGAAAATAGAAGGGAAGACAGCCTCTTATATTTTGATTAATCAAGTCCATGAAAATGTATACATGAACATACAGCTATGAAATATATTGACACTGAACACTTTTCTTTCAGTGGTGTTTGTATGTGGTAATGTGTGGAATTTTCAATAAGCTGTTTTTTTGCTCTATAGAAACCTGTTACGATAGGTGTATTCTTTGGGACTTTTTCAGGATAGCACATTTCCTTTTGAAATCACCTCTTCCCAAAATGGCCTTCCATGAAAGTTTGATATTTTTCGTTCCCAGAATACACCCACCACCTGCTACTTGAGTGTGTGTGATATCTGTAGTCATGAAAGAAAAGAACTTGTTGTTATATATGTAAGATATCACAATTTTGATTTTTTTAAAAATATGCTGTTAAGTGTAATTCCTTATCTTAAATAGCTTAAAATTCAGCTCTCAGGATGAATTTTTAGTCTGACTGAAGTCTTAGAAAAAACTAAGTATGCTTTTTTTAATGCATTTATTTGGGGTTGACTGAATTTGGATCCTGGGAGGGTAGGGTTCTCTGTCAGTTGTTGTGGTAGTCATCAGATTAATTCGGCTGATTTGATTGGTGAGGGAACTATCCTCTTTCTCCCTCATTGTCTTGTACTTGAAAAGCTACATATTTGATCAAAGTAAAACAGCCGTTCCTGATATTCTTCGTCTTTGGAGCCACAGATTTTTAAGCGCCATTGGCAAACAATTTTTAAACAAAATTGCCTGAAAGGAGATCTTTAAAAAAAGTTATGCTGTTGTCAAATGTGCACACTCATCTTTGTGTCTGTAAAAGAAACTACGGGAAAGATTTCTCACTTGTCATCAATAGTATACATTTAGTAAATGCTTGTTGACTTAAAGAATGACAGAAGTCCATTTAGTCTTTAATTACCCTGGTTGTATTTAGAACAGTTCCCACATCTAGAGTTACTTAGCATTTGATACGTAATTGGCACAAATCTTCACTGAAAATGAAGAGCAACATAGACAGACACTTTATGGTTTAGCATTTAAGAGAAGAAAATCAGATTTTCTTTTTACCCAATGCTTAATTTTCATTAAAAAAAAGGAAATTTTAGAATTTATCTATCAATGAGTGTTACTGAATGATGATTACATATCATTCTGGGTACATGGAGAATTATAGAAGAATATGGAATTACATAGTGGGACCATGTGAAACTCATATATAGTGGGTTATCATGAACCACTAAGTTGCTAGAGTGGGGATGATGAGTGCTGGAATTCAGGGAGGAGATGCTGCCTTTGAGGAAGTTCTCATGAAGAGGCTAGAATTGAGCTGGTCACAGAGAGACAGAGATTCTGGATTGGCATAGAAAAGCAAAACATAATTTCAGATGAGAAGATCACAGAGAAAATGGTACACGTAAAAGAATTCACATCAGATAGAGAATTCAGTCATGTAATTCTCCTGCCTAGAATATAGGTTAACATTAGAGATTTCAAGAGTAACCTGATTAAATATGTAAAATAGGAGAATAAGGAAAGGAGGGACAGATTGAGGGATTGGCAGAGGGATTTGTTTCTAGCTAGCTACTTAATCTATCTGTCACATAAGAGTCTCTTAATAACTGTTGCAAGTAATCTTAAGAATAAAGCATTTTCTGTCCCCATAATTAAAGCTCATGGTGAAATGAACAGCCTCTAAGGAAGACAGGCAGACCTCAAGAGCAGGTTGGCCAAATGGAGAGTTCAGAGATCTCACCAAAAAGAATAGTTGTGCCTTCAAATCCCTCACCAAAAGGACAGGTACCATTGCTGGGAGTTACGTTTTCTTGCAGCTCTGCATCTGGCTACTATAACAAAACCTGGAGAGACGATTACTGGTAGATAGACTAAATAATGCAGTAAATGTCACCCAACATTATCATTTCAGCATCTGTGTGTGCACATTTCAGAATTTAAATTCACTACAGCCATTATATCTGTTTTGTTTTATTTTGACGTTAGTAATTTTTGTTTGGATCGATAGAAAGTGGCATCGTTATTCTTTAAATATCGTGTAGCATACCATCCTTGGCCTTTTCAGTCCGGCTTATCTGCTCCGTTCTATACCTTGCAATAAAAATGAACTGCTCCAGATTATTTGCTATTATTTAAAACTAGACCCAACTTTATGTTTTTCACCCTGTGAATCACCTTTGATGTCTGTTTCCCACTATTTTGGTTGGATGACGCATTCAGATTTTTCTTTCTGGCTGATTGGACTACAATTCCTCCTTCAGCCTTGGATCAGTATTCTCCTTGATGCTAATATCAGCTGTGGAGTCTAAAATGATAACTGTCTTCCTCTGATTTGGTTCTTTGTGATAACACCACTCCTTACTCCTGTCTCCCCACTTAATTCTCTAAATTAATAATAGTTGACTCCAGTAAAAGCGGGGTTTTCAGAATAGACTTTAGAGGTACATCTGTGGAGATGATTCTAAGGGCTCCTACAAAATGTGTAAATTTAAGATTCTAGTTGGGATGTTTTGTAGGCACTTTTCATCAGTTTTTTAATTTTGTGTGATGAAATGAAAATGCGTACCTACTTACAGATATGCAAAGCCTTAGTAAATGTCAGTACGTGACTCATGATTTTGCTGAACGGTGAATCCTGTTGGTCTAGTAGACGCCTAATTGATGAGGAAATCCCAAATCGGATTTGATAACAGTGAGAGTATGTCATTCTACCTTGTGCAGACGAGTTAACTTTCCAGTTTTGAATTTCCCCTCTGAATTATTTTATGTTTCCGGCCCCACTAAAAACACCTAAAGCATTCTCCCCATAATCAGTGTATTAAAGTTCAAAACTCAAATTCATGGGCCTGTTTGTGAATTCACTCTGTCCACCTCCCCTAGGACACTGGTCAACTTAACAGTATGTAAATTCTCAGTATCATGCCCAGTGCCTGAACTATTCCTTGGAATATATGTTCTTCTTATAGCCGCCGTCTTGGCTTGTTCCACTGGTAAGAGGGCCCAGTACAAACATCTCATTTACATTAGGGCTTCCCCCAATACCTCAGTCAGCAGTAGACTCCTTCTGTTCACCTCTCATAGCACGTTGTGCCTTTCTTTATTAGCCTTTAGCATATGTTGCTTTGTTCTGTGGTTATTTCTGTATATGTTCTTTCCCCGCTGGGTCGGGGATGTAACATATCATCGTATTCCGTATACTTTATTGAACAAGGTATGATCTCAGTCAGTGTTTGTAGAAGGAAGAATTGAGTTTCTGAGTAAACATTTTGGAACAAAGCATTTAAGAATTAATGTATAATTAAATATTGCCTGCATTTCCTTGCAAGCTCAGGTGGTTTTACCCTTAAATTTTGTACCAGCCTCTGACTTATCTTTGCCGTCTTCCTTTATTCTGATAAACATTACAGGATCATGATAAATGTGCTAGATTTATCTATCGTACACTACCTCTATTTATCCTTTTACCCTGTATGAGTACTTGAATTTCTAATGGAAAAATTTAATATGAAATTTTAAGATTAAATTACTTTTATGCTTTTTAAAATAAATTGGCTTGCAAACTGTGTGTTTTATGGAATGCTCTCATAGTATTTGCTTTTGCAGTTTAAATGGATTCCTTAAGAATTAGGAGAAAGAGGAATTAAAAGATTTACAGTGTAGCATAGCAAAGAAGTGTTTCCTTAGTAACAAAAACCAAAGTTATATGAAGACACCAGGAACTGGAGCTTGCTTTGAAATCTTACCCTGTAAGCAACTTAGACTTGAAAAAATAAATTGGAAATCTGCCAAAGAATGTAGACATCATACGGGAAACAGGTTAGACTTGTGCCGATTTGCACGGCCATGCATGGCACTGTAGGATTTAGAGAGTAAAGAGAGTTAGGCTTTAATTTTTAAAGGTCACTTTGCATATTTGTCTAATTAAATTTTTATTTTTATAGCCAAGATGTATTTCAGAAAGGAAATTTTGATTGTAAAATCAAGAGCCTGAAGGTAGAGCTGTGATTAAAATAGTTGGCAAGTAGGTAGCAAGCACTTTTCTAGAATATGAGTTGACCAAAACATTTGATTTTTTTTTTTTTTTTGAGAATCTTGGGTAACTGGACTAGAGATGGCAAATTTCCAGCCAGGAGGCAAATTCCAACTCAAGAAAAAGATATCTTGCTTTCTGGACAGTGTAATTTTTGTCATGAGAACTATAGCCTGAGAAGCTGTTAGACTAGCCACTTTAGAATAAAATCTCTCCTAGGATTGAAGCAGAGAAAGAGCTGTGAACAATGGTTTATCAGCTAACCCAATGAAAGCACGGGCAACAGGTAGGTAGGTAGGTAGGTAGGTAGGTAGTTAATCACTCTGGAAATTATAGCTCTGGTGAATAAGAACTAAAATTTATCTCCAGATTAACTGTACTGTTTTCACCTCCCTCTTTTCTCTTTTCTTCTACATTTTTGTTTTCCCGTCTTTCACTCCCCACCCCAGGGAGCAAGCCAGAAAATAAGTCATAGTGTTATAATTTTGATTATATTTCTCACTGATGTTCTTTTTTTTTATGGTTAGGTTGATTATTTTTTTCAAGTAACTTTCTTTCCTTTTACATGTGATGTGCTCATCAAAGAAAATTTAGAATATGTATGGATTAAACAAAAAGATCTTACAGCATAATGGTTGGATCTCAGACTCTGCAAATGGTCTCTGGGTTTGAATCCCAGCTTCACCATTTACCAGCTGTGTAACCTTGAAGAAGTTAGTTAACCCTTGTTCATAGGGTCTTTATGAGAATCAAACAATTTAATTTATAGTTAGTTAGATAGATAAGATAGATAGGTAGATGAAGGAATCTAGAACAGTCTCTGATAGTTCATAAGATACTTAGCAAGTATTTATTAGTATTTTTTTATTACTGAGAAAATTAAAATTGTATATAATTCCACCCAGAACTAATCACTGCTACCCCCCTTTTTTTTTTAACATCTTTATTGGGGTATAATTCCTTTACAGTGGTGTGTTAGTTTCTGCTTTATAACAAAGTAAATCAGTTATACATATGTTCCCATATCTCTTCCCTCTTGCGTCTCCCTCCCTCCCACCCTCCCTATTCCACCCTTCCAGGCAGTCACAAAGCACGAGCTGATCTCCCTGTGCTATGCGGCTGCTTCCCACTAGCTATCTACCTTACGTTTGGCATATGTCCATGCCTCTCTCTAGCTTTGTCACTGATGTTCTTTAATCACTGCCTTCTTGTAACTTTTCTTCCACTCCTTCAAAGAGGTGTAACTTAATTGTATTGAATATTTTTCATTAATTAGTCATCAATTTAAAGGCGATAACAGATTTTTTTCTTGAGGTAAAATGTAAATGCTTTTTGTGAAAACCCTCCATTTTCCACTCCCTTTGCCCATCCCTTGTCTCCACCTTAACGTCCCTTTCTAGAAAGGTGGAAAAACGAATCTTTTGTCCCCATGCCCTTTGCCCACCATCAGTCAGAACACTCTGGTAGTTGTGGCCTGGCTCCAGGCTGGGGGTTTTCTGGTACATGATCAGTCTGTGAGATCCTAATTTGGCGGCTGTGCGGGGCTCAGAGAAAGAAGAGGCTGACCTGGTTTACTGATCTGTTTATTTTGTAATTGATGAAAAGGAAAAGCAAGGTTTTCTGAGCCTCTGACTTGTGAACGTGGACGTTTCACTTGCACAGCCAATGGAAACCAATGACAGATGTAATGTTACAAACCGTCTAGGGGAATGTGCTCATTCACACAGGAAAAAGGCAGTTCTGTTCATTTTTATAGTCCTGATTTTCCCGGCACGTAGTGAGCCTTCAGTTAAGGTGTATTGAAAAAAATATATGTGAGAGCTTGGGTATTTCATTTAATCTCTCTAGACCTCACCTTTCTCATCTACACAATGAGGATAGTGACTCAGGTTAGTAAAGGATCTTTTAGCTTGGTCATTTTTTTTTTTTTTTTTTCTTGCGTTATGCGGGCCTCTCACTGCCGTGGCCTCTCCCATTTGCGGAGCACAGGCTCCGGACGCGCAGGCCCAGCGGCCACGGCCCACGGGCCCAGCCGCTCCGCGGCACGTGGGATCCTCCCGAAACGGGGCACGAACCCGCGTCCCCTGCATCGGCAGGCGGACCCCCAAGCACTGCGCCACCAGGGAAGCCCCTAGCTTGGTCATTTTTTCATTCATTCATTTACATTTATCCAGGCAGCATTCTGCAAATACATCCTGAAAGCCTACCATTTTCTAGGTCCCCATTTAAAAATACAATTAGATCACTTCAGGGGGAGCAGAGGACTTGATTCTTTTATATATTCACTGTGCATTATAAAATAATAGATTAATAATTTTGTCATGGGCTTAAATTAAATCCATGTATCCAGTCTCTTTTAATGCTTTGAGGCACTTAAGGTAAAGACTTATTACAGATCTGGTTTGGCATGCTGTGAGTGCTAGCAAAACATCCCCTACATGGACCCCAGGACTTACAGATCCCAGCACCTGTTCACATTTTGACCAGTTCAGTTTTGGAACTGTTCTAGCTACTTGTTTTTTTGTTTGTTTTTTTGTGGGTTTTTTTGCCGTACGCGGGCCTCTCACTGTTGTGGTCTCTCCCGTTGCGGAGCACAGGCTCCGGACGCGTAGGCTCAGCGGCCATGGCTCACCGGCCCAGCTGCTCCGCGGCACGTGGGATCTTCCCGGACCAGGGCACGAACCTGTGTCCCCTGCATCGGCAGGCGGACTCTCAACCACTGTGCCACCAAGGAAGCCCTCTAGCTACTTTTTTATTCTCCTTCCTCACTATCCTTTAACTAAAGTTTTCATCTGATAAAAGTAATTTCTTAAGACCCTTTTGGTCATTACTCACATACCCTGTGTCAAATATCAGAAAGTTATTCTGGTTATAGGGAAGCCAGTTGTCTATAAGTAAGGTTTTTAGGGCTGCTGAATTAAAGAGTTTAATTAGTTAAAGAATAAGTTTAACTTCAGATCAGCTGTAGTCTCAGAGGACCACGCAGAGGGAATAATTAGGAAGCTGACTTATTTCTCTACTGAGTCTAAAGTCAGTTTTTTTTTTAATAGACAAGAGGAAGACATCTGATCTTGAATAACCCAGACTCCTGACAAGATTAGCTAAGGAAAAACAATCCATTAATCTGATTACTTTACGTTTAGAGTATTAAAGGATTCAAATTCCCAAGGTTCACTAAATTGTAATGATTCCAACAGCATTTCCATCTGAGAATCTCAAAGAATTTCACAAATATGTGCAGCTGCATATATACTTCAAAGCAAGCACTTTCATTCCTTTCTTTTTGGTGATAAAATTGAGACAAAGGTTAACAAATATTTTCAACTATCAAAGGCTGTTTAGTGATAAATGAAGAATATAGATGACCTTTTGTTTAGCTCATCACTCAAATAGTTAGTCAACATTTTACAAAATTGGTGGAAGCCAATTCCCCTGAGAATGTATGTATAAATCTTAAGGGACATATTTTAATATAAAAAAGTAGAATAATATTCCTGGACTAATGTTTCAGAAAATAAATGCGCTCTGAATTACAATTCTGTGTATTATATTCCAGGCTGAATTGGGCGAATGGAGAAACTTTTGTTGATCCTTCTTTAAATAGATTTAGTACAAAGTGTGTTATCATCTTTGCGTGGTTCTCATTTTACAAATAAGAAAGATTACTATCTATTAGCCAGTAGAATGCAGATGTCAAATGGCGCAGAGGTTGCTCATTTAATTTATTTCCTACCTAAATAAACCTCCCCCATATAAAACCATTTCTCTTTTTCCCTCACCAGCATACCATTCTTATGCCTTCTTCTTAAAAGAAATGCTGCTTTCTCCCAGCATTTTTATCCTTCCTACCCACTGAGTCTTCTGCACACAATTAATGTGTCTCTTCTGAGCCCTAATTTTGTAACCAAGACTATACCAAGTACTATGGGAATCCTCAAGAAGAATGACCCCCAAGTTCCTCCCCTCAAGTGACTTACACTTCAGCAAGGAGCTGTAAAAATCACTGGAGAAGCTAAGAAACCCGGCAGGTGCCAAATTGTCAATTACCAGTAAGAGCTGTGGGTGGTCAGAGATGGGAAAGGCCAGCAGAACAGGCAATGACCAAATCCCCTCAACTCAATGAAGTGTATAATCTGTCTTTTCTTGTTGGATTTTAGCACATCAGACTGAAATGACAGTTACCTGTTTATAAATATTACTTTTGTATCCGTTCTGTTGGAACTTTGTAGGGGGGCAATTTTATATCTGTATACCTTTTCACCTTTCATCTTTAACACCGGCCCTGGGCATGATGGTGATTCAGTGTTCATTGGTGAGGTTGCTTTGAGTCAAACTTTAAAAGATGACCTGGGATCTAGATTGACTGACCAAAGCATGCTTGAGCCCTGGAGCTACAGGCACAAGGCCTGGTGATGGAGCTGAGGGGGATGGGAATCTGCAACAGGGAGGGGGACGTCCTAGCCAGGGTGCCCTGTGTCCATTTATTACAAAGGGAAATGAAACCAATTAGTATTTTCCATCGCTTACACTCCATGGCCACTGATTGCTTACGGGCACTGTGTAAAACCTGCCTGTGCCCAAAGTAGGACAAGCTGAAAAAAATGAATCTTAAAATCATTTTAGAAATTTAAAAGCCCTTTGTCAAGCTGGGTATTAATAACGATTGTTGTTATTATTCTGTTTCTAGCCAAGTATCTGCAGGAGGTGCCAAAATTCCAATAATAGATGAAAACAGGTCTGGTTAAATGTGACGATGAGAGTGTTTTATCACCAGGTGGGATTTTAATTTGCCTAATAAATATGTTCATTCAGTAATCCTTATATTGTATAATACACATAGCCTTCATTTGCTAAGTATTAGAATTCTCATAATCAAATAAACCAATGATGATGGCTTCTGAAAACTTTAGTTTTTGAAGTTAAAACATATTCAGACATCAATCAACAGAATGTTAGTAGCTGTGGCCTAGGTAACTGAAGTTTAACCCTTTATTTCAACATTTTTACCACCACGAACTACAAGTATTTCCCGCCTTCTGTATGTGAGGCATGTTAAATCCTCCATGAAACTCTGTGAGGTAGCTATTCATATCTTCAGAGAGGCTAGAAGATATCCCAGGTATGGTTGAGCCAGGTACCCCCAGCTGTAATAGGGCACCCTTTCCACTGCTACACCATAGAGCACTTCCTTCTAAATGCGTCTTGTGCAAGGGCTGAGATTTGCCATCCCTTGAGTACTGGGAGCCTCACATCGTGGGGAGTGAGGCCCTGGGACTGAGGAAGGTGTGCAAATCACACAATTTTTTTTTTTTTCTGAGTAACTTTATTTATTTTGGGCTGGTAGGGTCTTCGTTTCTGTGCGAGGGCTTTCTCTAGTTGTGGCAAGCCGGGGCCACTCTTCACCGTGGTGCGTGGGCCTCTCTTGTTGCGGAGCACAGGCTCCAGACGCACAGGCTCAGTAGTTGTGGCTCACGGGCTTAATTGCATGTGGGATCTTCCCAGACCAGGGCTCGAACCTGTGCCCCCTGCATTAGCAGGCAGATTCTCAACCACTGCGCCACCAGGGAAGCCCAAATCACACAATTTTAAAGTAAAAGAGAATTAAACCCGAGTCCGCAGGGACTCTACGACATCAGTTTCACCAATATTTTTTACTGTTTATTATTATTTTAATTTTTATTTTATATTGGAGTATAGTTGACGTACAATGTTGTATTAGTTTCAGGTATATAGCAGTGATTCAGTTATACATATAGCTATATTTTTTTCAGATCCTTTTCCCATACGGGTTATTACGGAGTATTGAGTAGAGCTCCCTGTGCTATACAGTAGATCCTTGTTGAACATCTTTTTTTTTTTTTTTGCGGCACGTGGGCCTGTCACTGTTGTGGCCTCTCCTGTTGCGGAGCACAGGCTCCGGCCCCGCAGGCTCAGCAGCCGTGGCTCACGGGCCCAGCCGCTCCACGGCATGTGGGATCTTCCCAGACCGGGGCACGAACCCGTGTCCCCTGCATCGGCAGGCGGACTCTCAACCACTGTGCCACCAGGGAAGCCCTGATCATCTATTTTATTATATATAGTAGTGTATATAGGTTACTCCCAATCTCCTAATTTATCCCTCCCTGCCACCTTTCCCTTCTGGTAAACATAAGTTTGTTTTCTAAGTCTGTGAGTCTGTTTCTGTTTAGAGGTGGAATCACCAATATTTTTAAATGCATGCATTTTGTGAGAATCTTTGTTTATTCTCCACAGTGCATGCAGGCCAAAGTTCTGCTGGCTGTTTTTGAATGTGAGGGTTCATTTATATCCTCAGCCCTGCAAATCATATTTTAGAAGTTGTGACAAGCTTTGCCAGCGCCGCTCACTCCCAATGAGTGTGATTACTGGTTAATCAGAAGGGTTAATGTGAGTAAATGGATGTTGTAATGTGAATCATTGTACATGCTTACTCCTTGGTCCCCTTGCAAACAAGCTGTCTCATCCAGCTTAATGAGCTTTTCCTGAAGTGTTTACAAATTCTAAATAATTAAAATTCAATTGAATCGAAGTCCTTTGTAATTATACCTGCAATTACTTCATTATCATCCAGGCAATTGCAAGGGGGTGGGGTGGGGGCAGATGAGTTCTTTTGTGTTTAAAGTCAAAGTAATTATGTTGAAAAATGATACCTGATATTTTGTAAAGTTTTTCATTTCAGTTAGCCATAGAAAAAATACTTTGAAAGTTCATAATCCAACACTTTCTTTTCTTTTTTTTCTTTTGCCGTACGCGGGCCTCTCACTGTTGTGGCCTCTCCTGTTGCGGAGCACAGGCTCCGGACGCGCAGGCTCAGCGGCCACGGCTTATGGGCCCAGCCGCTCCGTGGCATGTGGGATCTTCCCAGACCAGGGCACGAACCCGTGTCCCCTGCATGGGCAGACGGACTCTTAACCACTAATCCAGCACATTTTTTAAATGGTCTTTCTCAAACGTATATAGATTGGATTCACTTCATAGGAAGGCTTTTTGGGATCCTCCGCGATCTTGGCAGCCTTAATGCATATTAACAGATCATGAGAAAGCAGTGGTTTGGGCGTGAGCAGGTACTAGATTTCATGGGAGTGGGGTGCAGAGGGCTGCTGAGACGCTGCTACAGAGAGGTTTTTGAAAAGTGCCTAACACAGCACTGTTTATAACTTGGTCCTTAATAAAGAAATTTGAATTGGAAAAAACAAAGCATACCCATCAAGTTCGCATTGCAGGCACGAAAATTAGCCTGGAAGGTGAGGGCAGGGTACAGTCTGCAGTCATCATGGCCAGCTGAAGTAGCCAGAAACAAACGTAATTGAATTTCCTGAGAACAAGTGCAGGCTATTGCACTTTAAGCAGGTCTCTGTGGCTAAAGAGGGGAACAAGGGCATATCACTCAGAAACTTTTCCTTGGCATGAGTTATTTTGATAAGCTAACCTATTAATTTACTTGGATTGTGGAGATAGAGCCAACAACAGAATAGGCAGCTGCAGGGATGGTTGGCTACAGCAACTCCAATAAAAAGAGCAGCTGACTTGCCGGACCCTTCATGTTTCTTCTCTTCTGGAGAAAACTCATTCTAGTATATCCATTTCCAGATATTCTTTCTTCCTCTTACTAAAATCATGTTAATTTACAATACTTTGCCAGTTGCCCTATATAGTTTTTAAACTATTTCTGAGGGCTGGGTAGTTTTTCTCTCTTTAGCAAAATGTAAAAATTCACTGGAGGGCCTCTACTTTTTAAGCTTTCATTTGTTGTAAGAATGTAAACTTTGTAAAGAAATTTAAATCTTTAGCAAAATTATTTAAGAAAATATATTTGATTCTTTCATTTCGATATTTTAAAAAATTGAATAATATTTTGGTTCAAAATCGTATAAAGAATAATATAATGAATACATATTCTCAGTACCCAGATTAAGAAATAGAATATTACAAATAGAGTTATGGTCATCTTTGTTTTTCTCCTTGATCTGATTCTCTTACTTTCCATCACAGAGTTAACGTAATCTTAAATTTCATGCCTATTAATCCCACTCATACCTTTTTACTTTTACTACACGTTTATGGATTCCAAGTCCATATATAGTATTGCTTTTCATTTTTTTTCTGTATGAGGATAATTGCTAAATACCCATTAAAATACACAAAAGTAAAGCTGAACAAATGGAAAGAAATTAATCTGTTATTAGAAATAATGTCAACATTTAAAGTTCTCCCTAAATTAATTTGTAAATTTAACACTACCCCAATAAAACTAACAAGCTTCTTATGAATAGACATAGAAATATAGACCTGTGTATATGTATGGGTTAGAATCCATACATATATTTTCTAGCTCTGTCTGCAAAAAGGGCCTAGAAGCAGTGACACCCTAGAAGCAATGAGCAAATTTATAGCCCAGGTTTCGGGTTCTAAATACCACTTTCTAATAAAAGGAATCAGGAGTACTTGGGAAAATGATTGATTCCAGATCTGAGGCTAAGAAAATAGAAAATGAGCCTGAAATACCTTGTGGTACCAAAAAGTAAGGCAGTGCTTAAAAACTGATGGGGCACGTTGATAGGAACAGAAGCCACTTGAAGGACCTCCTAATGGCAAAATCTGGTACAACTCGAGCAATAAAATAAATAGCAATATTGGATTACAGCCCATAGAAGAAAATAAATATCCATGAACCCATGCTGATATTAAAAATCAAAGATAGGGCTTCCCTGGTGGCGCAGTGGTTGAGAGTCCGCCTGCCGATGCAGGGGATGCGGGTTCGTGCCCTGGTCTGGGAAGATCCCACATACCACGGAGCGGCTGGGCCCGTGAGCCATGGCCGCTGAGCCTGCGCGTCCGGAGCCTGTGCTCCGCAACGGGAGAGGGCACAACAGTGAGAGGCCCGCGTACCGCAAAAAAAAAAAAAAAAAAAAAAATCAAAGATAAATGGCCTTTTGGCTAAAATCAAGGATAGTATCTGTTCTTAATTAGTTTTCCATTTATAAAACAGTATAATAGTGGTGACATACTGTATGTATTCTGCAACTTTCTCTTTTTGATTCAACATTTATTTTGTTTGTGAGGTTTATCCATGTTGATACTATGCCTGTTTTCTCTGCTGTGTAGTGTTCCATTACATGGGTGAGTGTCAGTGATTTATATTTCCTTCGTGGCTCATAAAAAAGTGCTGCTATGAATTTTCTTGGTCATGTCTCCTTGAGTATACGTGCAAGAGCTTCTCTGAGAGCATATAAATAGGTAGGAGTGAAATTTCTGGGTTGTTTGGCATGATTATTCTTGACTGTACTAGATTTTGTCAAATTTCTGTCCAAAATGGTGACATTAATTTACACTCCCACTGGGAATGCTTTAAATTCCCAGAGCTCCACATCCTGCCAAGTTTTGATTTTGTCAGACTTAATTTTTTCTTTTTTTTTTGTCAATCGTATGTTTGTGAAATAATATTTATTGTGGCTTAATTTCAGTTTACCCATTACTAATGGAACTGAGCATCTTTTTACACATTTATGGGGCGTTTATATAAAATTTGTCTTCTGCAGAGTTCCTGTCCATGTGCTTTGCTTAAATTTCCATTGAGTTGTCTTCTTCTCTTTGGTGTATGTAAAGGATGCTAGTCCTTTTCTGACTATATTCGTAGCAAATATATTCTTTTACCCTGTGGCTTACCTTTTCAAATTTTTACTTATGTCCTTCAATGAACAGAATCTTTTTCAATGCAGTTATATTTATCACATTTTTCTTCATTGTTTGTGTTTCTAGGGTCCTGTTTAAGGAATGTTTCCTACCCCAGATTCATAAAGATATTATCCTGTACTCTAAATATTGATCCTTTATCCTTATGGTATAAGCTAAATGTCTAATTATGGATAAATAGTTTCCCATTACCATTAATTGAGTAGCTTGTCTCTTTTTTTTTTCCATTGGTCTGCAGTGACAGTTCTGTCAAATACCAAATTTTTGTATGTGTGTGGGTCTCTTTCTGGGCCCTCCCTTCTATAGCTTTTGAATCCTTAATGAGACTTAATATTCCATTGGGCAGGAACTACATCATTATATATTATTTCAAACATACTAATATAGGTATCCTTGAATCAGCCTATCTTCCAGCCAATAAAAAAAACTAGCACAGAATTCCCAGTTGTGTACTCAGCATTGAGCTGGAAAGAATGCAAAAAAGTACGCAAGAGAATAAAATATGAGATAATGTCTTTGCCCTCAAAGATGAATAAGAGAAGCAAGGGACAAGCATTTTTTAGATATCCACTCTGAGCTAAGCATGGTGTGAGAAGCTCCAGGTAGTTTGCTAACAATCTTTCTTGGTATACAATGCTATTTCTTGTGTAAAAGTTAGTTAATACTTTCAGACAAACTTTGTGTTAAATTGTAGTTTTTATACTGTAAATGCTAGAAAAGCTCAAGGAAGTGTTTGACACAGTACATAATTTATCCCTTTACAAAGAAGCAAACGTCTGATTATGGGATGGGTTAACAGGAGGATAAATGTTCAGCACTGATGAAAATTGGGTCTTTTAAAAAATTCCTTCTAGTCTGTTTAGCTGTCAAAAGTTAAATTAGTTCCATGGCAAGCATTTCTAAGTCTTCTTCACACACTAGTGTGAGACACAAAATGTTAAACCCCCAAACAGAAATCTTAACATGGTTCACTGGGATTCTGCATCTAATCCCAACAGACCTCAAGTGGGAAACCCTTTTCTCACTAGAAGGCTAGCCTTTCCATATAGTGACTGTTGAAGCCAGTCTTAGGTTCTCTCACAACTCATCCTGATGCCCTAAGCACGAGCCTGGATCTCACCACTGAAATTCCTGAAGGTCTTTCTTTGATGTAGGAGTGTTGTGTCTCTCACTATTAACAGTCATATTCCTCAAATGATGTTATAATAAATTACCCAATTAAATGGTATTTTAGATTATCCCTGGGATTTGTTTTGATCAAATGTGATGAGGTACACAAACACAGAAATGAATGTCATGAATGAAGAACTTTTTTTTTTGGCGGTATGCGGGCCTTTCACTGCTGTGGCCTCTCCCGTTGCGGAGCACAGGCTCCTGACGCGCAGGCTCAGCGGCCATGGCTCACGGGCCCAGCTGCTCCATGGCATGTGGGATCTTCCTGGACCGGGGCACGAACCCGTGTCCCCTGCATCAGCAGGCGGACTCTCAACCACTGTGCCACCAGGGAAGCCCATGAATGAAGAACTTTTTATACTCATGGATTCCCTAGAAACCGGAGGCATGGCATGCCATGCAGGGCCATGAGAGGAAGCACCAGGGTTGGTTAGGAGGCAAAAGGAGAGCTAGGGGAAAGCATGGGCAGGGACCATTATTGTGCTTTTCTCAGGAAAGGCAGGGCAGGTAAGCAGGTTTAAGGTTGACTGGTTTGAATAATTTCAGTGAGCTCTGATGTAGGGGCTGCCTCTGGCTGTGTGGTACCTGGTACTGGGTGATCAGGGCAGAGGAACATTACTTCCTGGAGTACAAGCACTGGAATAGAGGAGGTGGTTTGCAGTATGGGGTGTGGATTGGTTGGTTTGCATATGAAAGGCACACTCCAAAGGGGCATTAGATACCCCTAGGAGGGGGCAGTCTCTTCCAGGTCAGCAAGGACTCAGACGCCAGAGCACCGAGAATACAGAATATAAGAAAAAAAATAGTTAATACAAATAGCTATAATCTTATTTTTTATTAATATAATATTTTTATTTTTCCAGAAATATTAACCTTGAACCTATCAGATGCAATTCTTCAGAATTTTTTTTACATACTTAATAATCCTATAAAATTATTTGTTTTGATATAAAACCTAGGGATTCTCCAAAAAGAACAGTGACACTAAGATGAATTAGGCAGACTAGGCCTCCCTGAAAGAATGGCTGATTTCAACTCATCTATTTACTTGCAGTTAAATTAAATAATGCCAATGAAAAGTCATCCCAATATGGTTGAATCTGTAAGATTCACCATATCTTTAATTAATATTAAGGCTCAGTTACAGGAAATAGGAAAAGCGCATGTTTGTTCCCACACACACACAAAACAACTAGACTAGTTTACAGAGCAGTTACACTATTCCTATTATACATCATAATTTTAGTACGTGAATATAAAAGCAATTTTGAAAGAAGTATAAGTTTGTCGGATCCAGTGACCTGTCAGAGATATCTTAAAGACCTATTGTGTTTACTTCAGTTTTCACTAAATAATTCTTTGGTTTCATGTAGAAACTGTTTTATTGCTCACCATTCTTTCAGAAGAGCG
>NW_006792756.1:770256-795353 GCF_000442215.2 Lipotes vexillifer
CGTCTTAAACCAATTAACATGTGGGCTGAGAAAGAAATCTACCACCTGCCTATGTGACCCCCTCCCACCCCGGGCCACTTACTTTCTATTATACATCAACAGCCCCTTAGTGATGCAACAAGCAATTACTAAAAGCTCTCTCTAATTTGCCAGACATTGGGATAGGTGCTTTCTGTTCCTTACCATTTTCTTGCATTAGGCCTGTTGAATACACATAAAAACTTGAAAATCAGTGGGAAAACACCTTCCTATAAATTTAGATTGTATGGTTGTCTTGTATAATAAACACTAAGCCAAATCCTTGCATAATAAAAAATGACCACATTGAATTATCAGATAATCTTTTGATCAAATCATCAAGCATGTCATAAAAATAGAGGCAAATCAGTGCAGTAAATTAGATTCTTTAGTATGTTTGTCATTCACAAAATGTAAACTGCAATGAAAATAGTGTTAAAGGAGAATTTTTGTTAGAAAGAAATTTTCTGTTAAAGAGCTAATTTCTTCCTCTGTTTTACAAAGAGCGTGCATAAGGGCATTGTTTATTTCTCTCTCGTAAGGCTGAGAAGGTTCTATTTTGAAGAGTCAATGTTTGCACTTTCAATCACTACAGAGCAGAGGACTTATATAAGTTCAGTGCTGAGTCCATTGGTCATAGATCTCGCCTCATGTAATTTTATTTAGCAGATGAAGCAAGGCAGCCTTTTCTCAAATGGCTGAATTAAACCTCAACTTAAGACAACTTCAGTTCGTATACCTCAGAATAATGACCACTTCATTGCCATATATATATTTTTAATATCTCTCTTGAATAAATATATCTTTTAAAGTATCTGTCTACTGAACAAGTGTGGGTGATAGGAAAAAAAATTCCTCACATGACTATTCTTTTTTTTTTTTTTTGCGGTACGTGGGCCTCTCACTGTTACGCCCTCTCCCGCCGCGGAGCACAGGCTCCGGAGGCGCAGGCTCAGCGGCCATGGCTCACGGGCCCGGCCGCTCCGCGGCATGTGGGATCCTCCCAGACCGGGGCATGAACCCGCGTGCCCTGCATCGGCAGGCGGACTCTCAACCACTGCGCCACCAGGGAAGCCCCTCACATGACTATTCTTAAACTTCGTGCAGTAAATGAAAACTACTTGTGAACTTCCTGCTTATAACACTATCATCATCAGAATTTTAACTGAAATAGTCATTATCAGTTCTTGTTGTCATCAAAATGGACAGTCCTTCCCATGATAGTGGCTGGTTTTGCAGTTTCTGATTCTATGATTTGTCAGAGAGGGAAGTCACAGTTTTTCCCAGTTCCAGGTCAAGTATGTGTAAAAGTTATCTTGCTGTGTGTGCCCTCAGCACTCTTCACACAGTTTGCCTTTGCTTCATCCAACTTTAGTTCCAGAGCAACTCGGAGAGAGGTAAAGAGCATCTGCTTTGCAAAATTTCACGGTTGCCATGAGTGGAATGTTTATTTGTAGTCCACCAAAGAATCTGAAATATGCAAAACTCCCTTGGGGTATTTTACAAAATCCTCGCTATTCTTAGGCCGTTGCTTTTGCATAAGTTAACATTTGTCATTGAACTCAAGTCATTCCAAACCTCTTATCTAGTCCAAATTTGAATGAATAGCCTAGACATTTTTCAGGAGAAAATTCAATAACTTTTAATTAGTTTTGCATGGCCCGGAGAAATAGAGAAACTGCAGGTGACTAGTAATGTTGCCCGTGTAGCAAGAGTCTGAAAGGTTGAGCAGCTCAACTCTTCACAGCCTCCCATTTCCCATGTATCCAAATCAATTCCCTTTTGTAGAAGAACGCATTCTGAAGGCTGTCTGGTTACACCCAGATGCCTCAGATGAGATGCCCTTTCGTGTTGGCCGTCATTATTCTTTCAAAGGATGGCAACATCCTGTATACCTTTTTATTTTCCCTTGCTTCTTTAGAAAACAATTTCTTTTGAGAACCAAATTGGTAGACTTAAAGAGATTTTTAAAATACACATGTATACCCATATAATGAAGTATGTAATTATCCTCGTAGTAAGAAGAGCATGCACACTTTCCATTTAACTTAATTCAGTAAAATTATTTATATCAGCCTTATTCAAGGCATTGTTCTGAGGGCATACACAAGGATGGAGAATGCCATGGCCCTGATTTCAAACGATGTAGTCCAGTGGGTAGATGGCATTCACAGATAAGTGCATCACAGTGTAGGATGTGAAAAATATGAGAGGAGAAATATGAATGCACAAGAACCAGTTGGAGGATCAGGAAAGGTTTATAGTCTCTGCCTTGTCAGATAGCACACTCCCATTAATTCTCAGTTCTATTAATTAAGGTGTGCTAGATGTACTTCTGAATGAATACAGAGGTTTAAATTGTTTTCTTCTATAAATGTTTAGGATATCAATTCTAGTAAAGGGGATCTAGGATTTAAAAGCAGTGTTAAAAAGAAGTAAAATCAAGTCAAGGATCCTCCAAATTAAGAATAAGCTGTAAATAAATTAAAAACATGATTAAAATCCCTGAGCTAATGCATATGATCGACAGCTTCAGTTTATGGTACATTCATATGTAATATTTTCCTGTTACAAATAGATTTTTTCCAAATAATTCTTGTTAACTTTTTAGCACTTGTCTGTCTTAGGGGAGTGTTTTACCAAGTGTGGTGCCTGGATGCCCTATAGCAGAATTACTTGAGAGGTGCTTGTTGAATCAGAATCAGAAGCCCTGGAACTGGAGCCCTGGTGTCTTTATTTTAACAATGTCCTACCCCAGGTAGACTTTGTCTGCCAGAGTTCAATACCATGGTCTCAGATTATGTAAAATGTTCAGAAAACTAGAATTGTATTTGTTTTCATATATTCCTTAAGACACACTTTCACAGACAGACATACTTCTCCCCTGTTATTTCCATTTAGAATTTTACTGACATGTTCTATTTTTCTTTTAATGTCTATTCATTAAATGATGAGTAAATTGTCTAGGCATCATTAACTACTTGAAAAAATTTGTAAAAAAATCAAAACAAAGCTGCCCATGGGACAGCTTTTCATCATGACCACTCTCCCTAGGGAGTGCACACGCTGAACTTTCTCCCTGTCTTGTAAATTTTGTGGCTTATGGTGCTAGAGTTCAGAGCTGGCTGGTGGCTGCCTGGTACCAGGGGCCATGCCAATATCAACTTCTCTGATAACTGTGTCTGGCTCTGGGCTCAGCACTCCCTGCTCCAGACCTGACCCTGGACGGGCTGCTCATCTATTCCCACTGGGTCATAATCTCAAATAAATTTCTGCTGAGTTATCTGGGAGGGTGCTGCATGCAGTCGCAGTTATCCTTAGAAGAGAGATGCTCAGAAGAAGACAGACAAGGAGGCAGTGGGAAGACAGAGCAGAGAGCGATGTAACCATAGACAAGGATGCCAGTAGTGACCGGAAGCACGAGAAGGGAAGGAACAGGTTCTTCCCTAGGGCTCAGAGGGTGTGGCCCAGCTGACAACTTGATGTTGGACTCCTGGCCTCCAGAGCTGTGAGCAGTTACATTTCTGTTATTCAGCTTCTTAGTTTTGGCTCCAAAATGACCACAGGGAACTAATACACCACCTGATTTGTCCACTCTCCCACTGGCTGAGACATTGACCAGCGCCCACCGCCATGCTCTGAAAACAGCTGTCTGTTGAACTGGACTTGGCCCAGCTGCTGGCTGTGGAGACAGGCTGCTCACCGCCCCCAGGGCATTGGATGTGGCAGTTTTATTGAGAGGAGCATTTGGAAGCTGCTGTTGTGATCCTTTGCCATCCAAATGGCCACATCAAATGTAAAAGCACAGCGTGGTTTTTTTTGTAGGGGTGGTTAGCGCAAAATATGTGTGGCTGCTATCCTACTCCCCCTCTATCCTCAAGACTCACTGTGTGTCTGAGTATCTGTTGTATTTATGATTTCATAATAAACAATAACTAATGTTTTTAATAGTTGAGGTTTTACATCTCGTCGGGATTTCCACATATCAACCTGGCTTCATCCAAATGGCCAGGCAGAATATCCTGTAATTATCTTGAGTCACTTGCCTGTCTTCTGGGTCAGAAATCAAGCTGGCATTGTGTGGGGGGGGGGTGGCTTAAGCAGCCCATGGAGCCCACCCTCATTTTAAAATATAAAGATATCTTCAAAATCTAGATTTATGTCTTCCCTGGAGAATTGGATGAATTTAAACACAGGATGAGCTCCCCACAGCAGGCATGGTCAGAAGGAGGTAGAGCTGGACTGTTCCCCTGGCGGGTCCCTCAACTTGCTTTGCCTGCTGGGCCCCTGCAGACACTGAGTGTGAGACCCTGGTTGGGGAATCTGGTGTCTGTGTGCTCACCCGTCACCCTGAGAATAGCCCACAACCCCTACACTTCATCATTAGCCATCCCTCTGTAACCTCAAGGTCATTCCCATCTCAAAATCAATTCTTTGATGTAGTGGTTTAATGAGAAAATCTCTTAGTGATCAAACTTCATATTTTCTTCTCTGAAACCTAATCTACACCAAAGAGCACATGTCTGCATGTGTAGACCAGAAACAGGTCTCTGAAACACGCTGCTTCTCGGCAGGAGGGGGATTTGGCTAATAGCTTCTGCAGGTACCTGTTTGCATTGACAGCTGTGCACAAAACTAAGAGGATTTTCATGATTTGGGCAGCCAATCTCACTGGGGCCTGAGGGATATTTTCTTTTCTAACTGGTTTAGGTATATATCCAGAAAAACCCTTGTTAACATTTCTTTTTGTCAAATGGGTTTCCAAAGTCGATTATGGCTTATTTGAAGCAGGAAAACAAACAGGAGTGGATAGTGAGTGTTTTCTGGCAGTGTGTCTGCTTCGCACCACCTTCCTGTCTCTTTCTGCTTCCCTCTGAGCAACCTGATGTGCCCTGGGGGCAATCGTTAGCCTGTCCCATTAGTCAGGGCCAGTACTACCCATTTCAAGGCCCTGAAAAGATTCTTATTATTGAAATCCACATAGTAGATACTCAGTAAATATTGACTGATTCAGCTTTATTAGTATCAGATCATACCACACTGGGTAGCATTTCTACTTTTAGATACAAACTGTTTTTTGAAAGGCCTATTCTATAGATTGAATATGTCATCCCCAAATTCAGTGTTGAAACCTGATCCCCAATGTGATGGCGTTTGGAGGTGGGACTTTTCAGGGTGATTAGGTCATGAGGGGAGAGCCCTCATAAATGGGAACATGCGCTTCTGACAAAGGCCCTAGAGAGCTCCCTGCCCTCTTCTGCCACACAGGACACAGTGAAAAGATGGCCATCTGTGAACCAGGAAGCCGGTCCTCATTAGACTCCAAATCTCTTGGTGCCTTGATCTTGGACTTGCCAGCTTCCAGAACTGTGAGAAATAAATGTTTGTTGTTAGTAAGCCATTCAGTCTGTAGTATTTTGTTATAGCAGCCTCAGTTGACTAAGACAGCCTAGAAAAGCTGGATCAGATCCATAGTTATGTTGTTATCCAGCAGTAACTTTTTCTTCCCTGAATCTCTCCCTTCTCCCCACACAATTAAGGTAACAGTTATTGTTATTCTGGGCTTGAATTCTCGCTCTACTGCATTCTAACTGGTCTGGGGCAAGTGACTTTACCTCTGTAACCTTTATATGATAGTCTTCAAATTGGGACAATGATGCCTACTTCAGAAATTTGTGACAAATGAAATGTCATAATACGTGTGACATATTTACTTTTATCTGCCATAAAATACCAATCAGCGTCATTACTGTAGTTAATGCTGCAATTGCTGATATGGCTGTAAAATGTATATGAAATTTACTTACATGGTGAGTGCAACTTCCTAGAGCACAGCTGAGAATATAAAAGGAATCAAAAAAATTTTTTTGAAAACAAATATACTCTATTTACTGAATTGCACTCAATTTTGTTTATTTTTTTTTTGGAGGACATTGTGCTTCTCACTCAGACATGGTTTATTTCTGTTTCAGACGCATTGTTAACCAACTTGATTACACAGTTCCAAAGTTCATAGCAATCAGTATGGAACATATTATATGGATATAAATCATTGTTAGAGGCAAGTATCATAATAGCAGTGTCAGACAAATAACAAATAACAAATTGAAAAAGGGACAGGAAAATTATATATGCTCAACAATTGATGGTTACAGTGACTGTTCAAAATGGCCCTGAAAAAGTTAAATTATGTTCAGATCATAGCCATAAAACTTAAAAGTATGTGATCCGCTTTAGGAAAACAGTCACCGAGAGATTCTTTTAAGTTTGTTTGATTGAATAGGTAGTTAATAGTTATCTGAAAAATTTACTTGTTTGGAATATTTTCTTTGTTTTTATTTCTCCGAGAATAAAGATATTGGGAGTAATAGTAATTATTAAATTGCCTGGGTGATGACAAAATATACTCTGAGGTATGTTAAATAATTCCCTCTAGGAATTTTATTCTGAGATCACTGAATTTAACACAGCAGCAGAGATTCAGTGTAATGCTCTGCATATAATACTTTCTAAAAGCATATAGAACTGCAAATATTGAATAAGACATTGAGTAAAAATTAAATAATGGAATAATTTTTAAATTATTTATAATTTTTACCATACATATAAATTGTACTTTAGCATATAACCCACATTTTTGGAGAAGACCATTGTTTAAGTAAAAAAAACAAAACGAAAACCCCTCTTCTTAGAATTCTTAGAATCACAAACATTTCAAACTGGAAGGAATTGAAGAGTTTTAGTCCAGCCTCCTTTTCAACATAGGAGTCCCCAGTACAGGCTCCCTATTTTATAGCTGCAGGTACGTGAAGCAGTTTGGATACTGAATACTAGAGCCAAACTTCCTGCGTGCATATCCCACTCTACCACTAAATAGTCTGTGTGACCTTGAGCTCATCACTTAACTTGTCTGTCTCATTAGCTTCATTTAATTACAGGGGACGAGAGATAATAATAATAGTTAGTCATAGAGATTATTATCTTGAAAACTATATGGTTTAACACTTGCAAAGCACTTAGAACAGGGTATGGAGTATAAATGACAGTAAATTATTGGGTTTAGTGACTTATAGCCTACCATCCTTTAAATTATGAGTTGCACCGAGTGAAAAAGAAACTCAAGGGAGTTTGCCATGCGGTTCGTGGGTGCTACCTGCAGGGTGATGTGTGTGAACTCATCTGTCTGAGTAGAACCATTAGATCTCAACGCTTGTGATAGATTTGATGTCACAAGTCATTTCCATGGCTACCAGCTCAAGAGGGAAGTAGGCAGAGGGAGTCACCATGATTCATAGAGAGGAGAGTCAAGCTGGCCTGTTGCTGAATGTCTTGCCCTCTCCCCCCCGCAAATGCATTTAGTCCCAGGGAAGTGAGTCTCTTACACCCACTCAACAGCATGAGTCACAGCTACCAGTTAGGATGCATGGGAGCGAACTGCCCTGGAAGGTACCCTGGGTGAGGTCAGCAAGAATGGGACCAGGCAAAAGAGACAGGACTGAGTCAGATGGGATGCTTACAGGTCTGGCTAGATCCCTGGTTGGGATGGCACGTAGCTAAAAATATTTGTCAAAGGGGCAGTGTATCTAAAATGAGCACAGTAGACTGGAGTGATGAGGATTTTGCTGTGGAAAGATTAGGATCAAAATAACAGGCAAGAGAGGTGTTGACCAAAAGAATGTGAATTCAGCACCAAGGAGGGTTCCCTGAGAGCCCTCTGCAGCACTGTCCCCCTCAAAGTCCGTTCAGCCTCTGAGACAACCTCTCCTTTGATTTAAAACGCCTGGAACTAAAAATGAAATCTAGTAAAGCAAGTTTCAATGCCTTGAAAGAAAGCTGCAACTTTTTCTCCCAAGAAGTTTTCATAGATCTTTTTTCAGGATAGCAGCAAAACATCCTTTAGATGCAAAGACAGTCAGTTTTCTGAATTTTTGAATTCTTTGTCATTATTACTTTCTTCTGGAATCCCTCCTCTTTTTCTCAAGCCAGGGAAGTTTCTGGAAAGCGAGTTCACAATGATTGCCCCCAATTGTGTTCTTTAAAAAAAAAAACTAGAACAGATGTAGTTGGCTGTGACTTTAGATGGCTGTGATGAGAAAAGGTACTATCATCACTGAGAAGACCCACAGTGACCACCATACCTGGAGCTCAAGAATGAACTTGGGTCTTCTATGGCTCCAATGGAAGTATTCCTAATAGACTGTGCTAGAAAATCCTCTGTGCCCATTAACCCAGGGCTGTAGTTACTCAGGAAGTTCTGCATTCACTCCTCTTGATCATATCTTTGCTGCTTGCTGACATTTAGTGGAGTGTTGATGCCATAATTCACAAAATGTCAGGTTTTTCTTTAGAATTCACTTCTACCCACAGCACCCAGGGGTATCTGCTGAATATATATCACACTTCTCACAGGCACTGAAGCACTTGGAAATTAGAAGTAATACCTTGTTCAGCGCCCTATACATATTCTTTCTACCATAGAGTCATGTTTCATTGAATGACATGATCTTAGTTTTCTGGAAGCATGCAAAGTAGAAGCCTTTGCTTTCTCAAAAATTATAATTAGTCTCAAAATGAAAAAAGGCAAATCATAGATCGAATAGATCATATGCTGGCTGATGAATGGCTTTATGCTCTAGATATCAGCCAGCATTTAGTCATCTTTGGAGATACAGGCACTGAGAACCATTCAGTATAAGAAAAAGTTTTGGATATTTGCCTGTTTTTAAACCTTCTTGCTACATCATATTTCAACCACAAAAGGCAGTGGGAGGAATAAGTTGGAGAAAACTGGATGGTAATAAGGATGGTAAAGTAAAGGGAAAAAACTCATTTCTTTGTCCCTTTCTCTAGGATGCTAATTGGACTAATTCACCTGGTATTATCATTCTGTGCAAAATACCTAAAAGCACAGTCAGAAATACCAGGTAAGGATAAGGCTTCGTTATCTTTTCAGACCCATCATCATATTTTCTGTGGCATGTAGTCAAATGCATCATCACTCCAGTAAGACATGCGCTGGATCTCTTTGTAACGTGGTGGGTGGGGCTAGGCATACATATGAAGCATCTCTACCAGGCAATGGAGAATGAGTTCCAAAATCCAAGAAAACTTGTCATAAAATGTTCTCTTACAAATTAACAAAACTCGTATTCATGTACAGTTGATACATAAGAGAAGATTGAGAAAACAGGTTTCTTTATGAGTGCCAGCAAGAAAGCCACTCAGTTTTGCTTCTGTATTTCCAAATAGCATCTAATGATAGAATGATTATATAGTAAATCATGTTAATTACTTTCTTTCACAGCTGTTGTTTTCAATATGGGGAAATTATAATTGTTTAAAAGAAGTGCATAACTTGCTCCCACATTTAATGTACAAGTAAATGAGGTTTTCAACATCTTTTTTAAATGTTTTGTTTATCCTTAGTAAAAGATAAGTTAACTATAAATTTTCAGAATTAAAGTGCCATAGTTTACATTTGCTTATTAAAGGCCTATTATTTTGTTGCATAATGAGCAGTATATTTTTAGATAATTCTATGAGGTATGCATATACCTTCCCTTGGAATTATTCTATTTTGATACCTTGTGAAAGTCTCAGGTCTATCGTCCTTAGCTTGTATTCTACTAAAACACGTAGAGAGTTTGTTTTACTATGACTTACTTATTTCAAATTTGTGCGGTAAGTGAAGATATTAACTTGTTTTGTGAGTTATTTTTAAAAGTTCTTGAATGTTCTATGAAAGAGCTTGTGCTATAACTGCAGAATTAATCCCAAATCTGCACTGAAGGGCTATGAAATACAAGCAATTCTGTTTGCTTGTCATAGATCTTTACACTGGGTGATTAGATATCGTTCATGCTCTTATATAGTTTACAGTCATGTCAGCAAGAAGCAATCAATACATACACGTGTGCCTCAAGTATAAAAAATGTACATTGACTATATCAGAGAGAGCTAGTCCTGCATACAAGATCTGTATTGGAAAGAAGTTCCTCATTGATTATCAAGGAGGTGGTAGGTTTGCAACCAAGCCATCCTTAAAGAAGAAGCAAAGAGGGCTTCCCTGGTGGCGCAGTGGTTGAGAGTCCGCCTGCCGATGCAGGGGACGCGGGTTCGTGCCCCGGTCCGGGGAGATCCCACATGCCGCGGAGCGGCTGGGCCCGTGAGCCATGGCCGCTGGGCATGCGCGTCAGGAGCGTGTGCTCCGCAACGGGAGAGGCCACAACAGTGAGAGGCCCACGTACCGCAAAAAAAAAAAAAAAACAGTATGCGTATGTTTTCTTCTAGAAATTTTATGGTTTCAGGTCTTCCATTTAAGTCTTAAATCCACTTCTTAAGTAATCAAGTACCTGATAAAGACAACATGAAATATAGGAAATTATTTTGACAAGATACAAAATCATTGCTTTCTAGGCAGATTACTTAAATGGTAAAGACAAACCTTTTCCAATCTCTTATCAAGAACTGATCAATAGCTCAAAAAAACTTTGTCCTTTTAACAGAGAGAAAACCAAATTCTGTTATTACACCAGCTTATTTTTTATATAAAACTCATTTTTTTCACTCAAGTAAACTCATTTTAATCTTAGCCAGCTTGACCATGGATCATATTCTTTTTTCAAGACTCCTTTTCCCAAAACCTTCCACAACTTTATTTTTCCATTCAGATTTTGTCCTATGTTTATTTCTCTTTCTCATTCTGAAATAACTTAAAGCCTCACTTTAGGATGAAAGTTTTTTGTTTTGTTTTTTTTTCACCTCAACAAAATATATTTCCATTCTTGATACCATCTTTTACCAAAAACACCCATTCTACTTTCCCTGCATATGGAGCTGTTTCCCTTATTTCTAGTAGCTTTGATTACACATATTAGAATTTTTAACCCTTAAAAACCTAAATTTTTAGTGAAAATAAATAGGTAAACAATTGTGAGCTGTCTTTTACGTTAACCTTCTGTGGTTTGGCACATTTATAAATACAGTTCATATTTTTTAGAAACGTATGTTTTCTTATAGTAAAATTTTCAGTGTGGCATAAAATGTGTTTACCAATAGACTCTCCTCTTCTCACAGTTGCTGGTTTTGATACCATATTTGTGTGTGGTTGATTTCCTACCTTTACTGTATGTTTGCATTTACCGGTGAGCTTTTCCATTTGTAATTTTCCTGTTTCTAGTTGTGGCCTTTTCTACTTAGAGAAGTTCCTTTAGCGTTTGTTGCAAAGCTGGTCTGGTGGTGCTGAATTCTCTTAGCTTTTGCTTGTCTGTAAAGCTTTTGATTTCTCCGTCAAATCTGAATGAAAGCCTTGCTGTGTAGAGTATTCTTGGTTGTAGGTTCTTCCCTTTCATCACTTTAAATATATTGTGCCACTCCCTTCTGGGCTTCAGAGTTTCTGCTGAGAAATCAGCTGATAACCTTATGGGAGTTCCCTTGTACGTTAATTATTGCTTTTCCCTTGTTGCTTTTAGTATTTTTTCTTTGTCTTTAATTTTTGTCAATTTGATTACTATGTGTCTCAGCATGTTCCTCATTGGGTTTATCCTGCCTGGGACTCTCTGCGCTTCCTGGGCTTGGGTGACTGTTTCCTTTCCCATGTTAGGGAAGTTTTCAGCTATTAATCTCTTCACATATTTTCTCAGCTCCTTTCTGTCTCTCGTCTCCTTCTGGGACCCCTATAATGTGAATGTTGGTGCATTGAATGTTGTCCCAGAGGTCTCTTAGGCTGTCTTCATTTCTTTTCAGTCTTTTTTCTTTATTCTGTTCCGCAGCAGTGATTTCCACCATTCTGTCTTCTAGGTCACTTATCTGTTCTTCTGCCTCAGTTATTCTGCTGTTGAGTCCTTCTAGTGTATTTTTCATTTGAGTTATTGTATTGTTCATCTGTGTTTGTTTGTTCTTTAGTTCTTCCAGGTCTTTGTTAAACATTTCTTGCATCTTTTCAATCCTTACCTCCATTCCTTTTCCAAGACCTTGGATCACCTTCATTAACATTATTCTGAATTATTTTTCTGGTTGGTTGCCTATCCCCTCTTCACTTAGTTGTTCTTCTGGTGTTTTATCTTGTTCCTTCATCTGGAACATATTCCTTTGTCATCTCATTTTGTCTAACTTTATGTGATTATGGTTTCCATTCCGCAGGCTGCAGGATTGTAGTTCTTCTTGCTTCTGCTGTCTGGCCTCTGGTGGATGAGACTGTCTAAGGGGCTTGTGCAGGCTTCCTGATGGGAGGAACTCCACTGGCGGGTGGCCAAAACTGGATAAACCTTTGTTCAGTAATTAATGTCTCACTATTTTATCTTATTTGGAAATGATCTAGGTATTCAGTGAATTCAGCTTAACTCATTATTTAATTTAACTTAATAAACTTTAAGGTTTCAAGTAACCAAAACGATTTTTTTGTGAAGTAGACATACCATAAAACGTAATTATTGTTGAAAGGTTTACCTAGAAAACTCCTATCCCACTTACATTTTTTAAATTCACTTATTTTTAACAATTATGTTTAGGTTACACATGAAAACTTCATGAGATATTAGACAAAGTCAGCCATTATCCCAATCTATTTTTTCTTGCTAACAAATTTTGTAACTGATAACATGAACTTGTTTGGCTTTCAGTAAATCTAGGTAAAATAAAGATGTTGTACTTAATGCTGAGAATTCTAAAAACATGCCTGTTTTTATTAAATGAAACTAATTTAATTTTTAAAAAATTTAAAAACTTAAACTGGCTTTTATTTGTCAAAGATTATCTCAGATCACATGGACTTGAAAAATATTTGGGTTCATTTTTATTATATTTCTGAGAGTTGTAGGAATACTTAACTCATATTAGTGCTTAATTTTCTTTAAGCCAATTAAATAGAGCTCTTTTGCATATTAATTTTGGCTATGCCATTTGAAGCTAGAAAATACCATAATCTACAACACATGTATATAGACACACATAAACATACAGACAGTTGCAAACATAGATGTTATAGCTTTTGTTCTAAAATTGTAGCCATGAATCAGGTACAATAATATATAATTCACTCATTATAAAAGAAGAAAGTTAGATCCAAATTATGCTTCTAGCAGATAGAATAAGTTAAGGTTATGTGCTCACATGACTAGAGCCTTTTATTAATAGTTGTAAAGAAGACAAGATTTTTCATCTAGCCAAGTCCCACATAACCTTACCCTCTTTATTTTTTCTAATAAGTATTACTTCCTTGAGGTTCATATTTCAAGGAAATGGACTAGATAAGAGTTCCTGAAGAAGACCAGATAGAATATTTACATCTCAAAGGCACAGGGAAAGAATGCAGGTTCTTCCAAGAAGGACTTTTTTTCCCAAAGGTCAGAATTTTTCCAGTACTTACAAGCCCTTTGAGATAAATAAGGAAGGTTTGGGGATTATTAAAAAGGATAGGTGGGCTTTGAGTTGTTTCTGGAGCTGCATTTCTGGTTTTGCAAAGATTTGTAAGCTGAAAACAGTTGCTTTTAATTTCTCAAGGAATTACATTGCAACTTAAATGACATCACAGGTTGATCCAACCATCTAGCTACATTGTCCTCAGTCTGCTTCTTTATATCAGGGAGAGGATTTCCAACGAAGATGTAAATCAGATGGTTTCTGTGTTCTGGTTTTAGAGCTGTGTGTCTTTGGAATGTTTTAGAAAATTCTCTCACAAAGGCTTCGGAGGGTTTTTCTTTCTCCTTGGGTACATAGTTTTATTTTAGCTTGAAGGAGAAGACCTAAAAAAAAATAGTCCCTGTCAGGCTTTGAATATCAGCTTCCATTCTGGCCAACTTAACGATCGCAGAACTACTTTTAAAAATTATTTTAAATATCTTGTCAGTTTCCAGCTGTGACAGTGAATATTTCTGGCAGTACTGAACAACCCCTTCGACTCAAGAGGTATCCCCAAAGAGGGTACAAAAGATACGTTATTTTTCTCTCTCTACCAGGTGCTACAGACAGAGATGTGGGGGATTTGACCCTGGTAAGAATTCTCACCCTTAACTGGCTTCTGCCAGTTTTCTCAGAATCCCGTCTGCAGGTTCTAGTATCTATCAGAATTTGGCAAGGTTTTTCATTAATTTTAATTTTAGTTTCCCCTTGGCTGTTTAAGGGAATAACATAGTTTACCAGAAAATCCATCGGTCTCATTTCCTTGGAAAGGGGTCCATACGGGAGTGCTGCTTCAATAGTAGTGTCGACTAAAAAAATATATACCACCTAAAAGTTGACAGTTATGTTTTGTTTGGCGGACATTCTTTGGACTTCAAGCCTGGGAGACAGTATCTCAAATAATGCTGAGAGACTGCTCTGAAGAGGAAGGGGGAAAGCCAGGATATATAGGCGTTTTTTGCAACAAAGACCAGGAAGCCGGAACATTAAAAGATTACTGTTAATAAAAGAAAACCAGATATCTCAAGTTAAGGAAGTTAGCGCTTTTCTATGTATGGGAAGATGCAAGAGTCTGGGCTCACTGAAATCATTCCTTTGATATGCACCTCAGTTATCTGGGGCCAGTATCCTGTGTTTTCTCATCCTGAGTCTCCTCAGGGTGCACCATTAGGGGTGGCTGCCATGGCTGACTGCTAGATGGGCTTGGAAGTCGGCAGCCCATTTGTGTCCATCCTGAGTTCCCTCAGAGGTCACCGTCCAGGTGGGTGGCTGTGATGTGGTGGCTTGATGGCTGCAACATCCTTTGTTTACTGATATGGCAGGCACTATTTTAGTTCTCAGTAGATACGGGGTTGTCTATAAGGCCACTAACTCGGCAGACAAGTCCTTTCAAATTTCTCAGCTATGGTCATCAGTTCAGGTAGACCAAATGGCCACCAAGCCATCTCATTTTTTGCCTTTTTATCAATCCATTAATCTCAAGACTTAATCCATTTACAAGAACTTTTGAAGATCCTCTCTGGGTTTGGAAATTATTTAACTATGGCCCTTAGTTAAGCTTTTGACGAAGGAGTTAAAGATACCTAAAGAGGATGGCCTGTCGTCTCGGGTCATCTTATTTTAAAAGGTAACTCTTTAATAGTCTCTTCAAAGTGGAAATACAATTCAGACATAGGATTACTAGAATGACTATGCAAATAAAGGAGGATAGAAGGGAGCAGTAGGAGTTACATAAGTCTTATAGTCTTTTGTTTTAGGCGCCTCTTATATCTTTAAGTTTTCATTAGCCTTTTGCCATGAATTTTTCAATGAATTATTTGAGGCTCTTGAAGGCTTTTGGAAGCGTGTGCATACCAATTAAAATAGGTATAGGTATCCCATTCTGTTTGTTTTGTTTAGGAACACTTGCTTTCAGGTGCACTTTTTAAGTAATCAATGTTGTCTAATTGGAATGTTTCCCAAATGGCCATCATAATGTTAGGTTGTCTTTTGTAAGATTTTGCAATTTTTGTTGATACTTATAGCTTCTGGGACCATAGTTCTTAGATATAAAATTAGCAGGTGCCAGGAGGTCATGTGCTGGACTCTTTGGAACTTAAAGATCCTATTTCTTTAGCTAAGCCTTTGGGGCTTTCAGAGCCAAACTAATACCTAAGAAGGCTGTGCCACTGTGTTGAGGACTGTGTGCTGTTTTACAGTGTACCACATTGCATGGAAATTTTCTTGAGTTTGGCAGGTGACCGCGTGTTAATCTAACCCATGATGTGACCAGTTTATCCTAACAGGAGTCTTAGAGTCAGGTGGTAAGAGTTCTAAGAGCCCTTAACTGCTCAGTCTGTGCCCACCAATTTTGTGGCTTTTGGCTTCTAAGATTCCCATTAGCACCAGCCTTTACCTCATGTGAACCTTCAGATATCAGCAGTAATCAAAGATATGTTACTGTGGACTTGCCACAAGAAGGTCTTGTGCTCACCTCCAACAATTCCCAAAGTGGAACGAGGGGTTGGAGAAAGGACTGAGCCAGCAGAATCCAACGCAAGGGGACCGTAGACTGGGATTCCAATCAGATGGGTAACTGGGGACTGAACCAAGGGCTAGAAGCTTGGGTTCTGGGTGGAACTATCTGCTAACTTAAGCTAACCTGCCCTGGACTAGAAAGCCAATTAGATCAGGAGCTCAATGCAAAGAAAGCAGAGCTCAGAACTAAGAGGAAGGAACTTCCCACGGTGCTCAGAAATGGTGAGAAAGAGAACTCAAAGGGTTTGTGGGTACCAAGACATGTATCTCTCATTGTCCGTGAAACCATCAGAAGCCTCCTCTGGAACCCGCGGCTGCCACCAGATCTGGTAAAAAGCAGAAGTTAACTGAGTGAATTTTTGAGATCTTACTGGCTTTATTCAACAATTCCATCTAGCAAATAGAAAGGAGCTCCACCAATCTGTACAAAATGGAAGACCTTTATTGGCAGAAAGAGGCAGGACAAGGAGGTTACTAGCAAAGAATGAATTGTTTCAGGCAAGGTCACCTTCCTTTGGGGAGGACAGCAGGGGTCTCTCAGGTGGATTACATCACTAGTGCTGACCAGGTAATTTTAGACTGACTGGTATAGATTACATTCCTGGGAGAGGGTGAAACTGTAATTAGGTTAGGTGTTAAGTCTCAATTTGGTGAAGTGGGCTTAGCATAAATGACTCCATTTGGGGTCTGATGTCTCTTTTTTAATACTTCCCACCTTCAGTTGAACCAAGATGGTCTCACTCAGAGCCTTCTTTGATAGCCTCAGTATCTAGGGCAGTGCTAGATACATGGTAGATACCTAATAAATATTCGTTGAATTAATAAATAACTTCATTTATAATTGGCTACATGTATCATTTATGGAACCATTCTTACGTGACAGGCAAATTTTACTCCTAAGGAAACTTGAGATACAGGGAGATACTAAGGGTCCCAAGGCCAAACAGCTGGTCAGTGACAGGGCAGGGCAAGAAGGCAGGCAGCCAACACCAGCTCGGCTCCTTTTGCAGTTTGCAGAGTTTGATGCAGACAGGCGTTTCTGAATTTCACTAAAAAAAAAGAGTAAACTTAGGAGACATAAGTGGAGGATTTGTTTCTGATAGTAATTATCACACATTTCAGAGATGATTCCATTTTTATCCTTATTCCATTGTGAGTTTCTTTACAATTAGCTGTATTTTCAAGTAATGTGCTTCCTTCTCTTGGGTTTTGTTAGTTTGGGCAGCTTTCTTGCCTTTTTGAGTGTGGTTAGGCACGTGCAGTGAGTCTAGTGTTCCTGTCGAATATGAGGGACAAGCAGAATGCCTCCCACTCAACCTGTGTGGCTTCATCACTCTTGTCGAGGGGCACAAGGTCAAGGAATAAGCAGAGATGAGGGTGAAATTTCTGAAGGACTCTTACACAGAACTTAAGTAAGGAATTTTAATTAAGGTGTAAAACAGTGTGAAGGGAGAGACAAAGTAGCACGCAGATTACTAGGATTCCTGCGCTAGGATTCCGAGCAGGTGAAGCCTGCTTCGGTTTTAGTTAGTCCTCTGCTTTTACATCCTCCTGCTTCTGTGATTCTTCCCACCACTGGTCAGTGATCTCCTCTTGGTTTCTGTCTCCTCCATCCAAATACCCTATTGTAGCGGAGCTAAAATAATTTTCCCTTTGCCTTTTGGAGTTCTTATACGAGACCCCCAGTAATAAAAGGCAGGTCAACAAGAGAAAAATGAACAGAAGTTTATTAACATGTATGCCTCCTGTCTACATGGGAGATGCCTAGGAAAAATGAATTGCTCAAAGAGACGGCTTTAGAATTCAGGATTAGAGATCATCTTAATAGGGAAAGGGGGAGGGAGGGTGAAGGCCTCTTGGAAGAGAAAATGATATTCAGAAAGATGAATGGGTCCTTAGAAGAATAGATGGGAGGTGTGATTGTTTGTGACAAAGTCTTTCTGGATGTGGTGCCTACGTCTAGTCTTCTTTCCTGTGATGAGTCAGTTGTCCCTGGTTGATGAAATTCCCAGGAAGGGATTGATGACAGTGGAGTTTCTTTTGGAGGATCTGTCTTTAGGCAGAGGAGGGGAGTTCAGGGCAAGCACCCTGCATTTGCTGTTTTTCAAATGCCTGCAACTCAAAATAATCAGTATGCCAAAGCAGTATATTTTGGGGTGATGTGTCCTGAACTCCTACAGTCATATTTTGGGGTGGCGTATTCTGCTACCTTCACTACCTATGAACTTTTGCTTCAGAAAAATCTTATAAACTCTTCTCAGTGATTTAAAATGACAAAAATAAATAGGAACTGCAACATATCAAGTGCCTCCTGAGCACCAGACACTCTACTATGTGGTTTCCTTGTGTTATCTCCACTCCAAATAGCAACTCAGAAAGGTATCCCTGTTTTTCATTTGCTAAAAGAGAAGTAAATTTCATAATAACATACTGTACAATCGAAAAGGACAAGAAATAGGATTCCATTTCAGGTTTTTCTTCATTCCTTTGGCCAGGCCTGTTTCCTTCATTAATGTTTTCCCTCCAAGAGCCTTTATTTTAATTAATTAATTGATTATCTTATTTTAATAAGATTAAATCTTTAATAAGATTATTTATTAAATCTTTAATAAGATTATTTTAATTTAATTATTTGATGATTGATTATCATCAAAACTGTACCACCAAAATTGTTTTTTCCATCACCATACAGTTGATCCCCTTTACCCATTTCACCCTCCCCCGATCCCTTTTCCTCTGGTAACCACTGCTCTGTTCTCTCTCTCTGTGTGTTTGGTTTGGTTTGTTGACTTGTTTTGTATTTGTTTATCTGCTACCTTATCTTTTGTTTGCCACCTATAAGTAAAATCATATGGAACTTGTCTTTCTCCATCTAACTTCTGTCACTTAGCATAATACCCTCAAGGTCCATCCTTGTTGTCACATATGGCAAGATTTCATCTTTTTTTTTCTGGCTGAGTTACTCCATTGTATATAAACACCACATCTTCTTTATCCATTTATCCACTGATGGGTGCTGAGGAGGTTTCCATATCTTGGCTATTGTAATTAATGCTGCTATGAACATGGGGGTGCAGGTATCTTTTTCAGATTAGTATTTTCATATTCTTTGTATGAATACCCAGAATTAGGATAGTTAGATCATACAGCATTTCTATTCTTAATTTTTTGAGGAATCTCCATACTGCCTTACACAGTGGCTATACCAATTTACATTCCCACCAACATGGTGTGGGTTCCCTTTTCTCTACATCCCCACCAATACTTGTTATTTTTTGCCTTTTTGATAATAACCATTCTGACAGGTGTGAGGTGGTATCTCACTGTGATTTGCATTTCCCTAATAATCAGTAGGCAATAATTTAAGATAAAGGAATTAACCTCTAATGGTTAACTCTCAAATATCAACGAGGCTAGAGGGTTGGAAGTCTTTTAGGCATTCTCCACTCATCACACCTTGTAGGCCTGCTCTGTGGCTTCGTATAATGCCAACCATGAGTTAGTTTCTTTTTAAGACAAAGTTTCCCTTGAATTACAGTAGCCAAAAAAGATGTGAGTGATAGAAAAGTATTATGGACAAAAAAACGCTGGAGGAGTTACTAGGACAGAGAAATCAACAAGACCTAAGAGATCAAGGAGAGCTTCCTGGGGAAGTATGGAATTAAGATAGAGGACTTAGGAAGGTGTGAAAAGATTCTCCACCTTGCCCTTGAAGAGATGGAGAAGAGCTTTGACTTGCTACTCTTTCATTTTTTACCATCTTAAATGACCCCAAGAAATTAAGTGGCAGGTGAGAAGTGGTATCCATTGTAAAGCATGATTTTGTTTATAAAGCTATGTTCTGAGGTCTCCAACTTCAGTCCATGGAGATTTCTTCAGAGTTACTGCTATATGTCAGGGAAAGGGCAGGGAGGAGGGGAAAAACTTGCTTTACAAAAAAGTCCTGGGTCATCAGGATTTGTTAGTGGAATGAGTCTGTATTCTAGTTCAATGAGGATGATTCACAGTTTCAGACAAGATTTTTCTTCAGAATCTTCAGGCAAGAGTTCTATACCTTACTCTGTCCATTTCTAATCAGGCACCTTCAGCAATGTTTCCATTCAAAAATAAAGGAGAATTATGGGAGTTTCAGTAACGGTAATCGTGGCATATTTCACATACTAAAGTTTGAATAGCTCACCTGAACTTAACTGCAAAATGAAATACTGTATTTGTGCATAGCCCTCCGGTCCTGCATTAGGAAAGGAAAGGTATATTACACTTCTAAACCCTGACCCTGCTTTGATTTTAGGAATTTCCATAATGAATCTGAATACCCAGGGGTTTCTCCAAAAATGTGAAATGCGAGAAGAATGCATAAATGCCTCCAAGGTGGCCATGATTAATTTAATGGGAAATGGTTACCTTCAGAACCCCTAAGAAGGAAAAAATAAAATAATACAAATAGGTTTTGGCATGAGACATTAGCAGATGGTTTTACATAGGCCCAGAAGTATTGTCTTAGCACTATGTTAATAAAAATTCTGCAGACGTTGTTCATACTACGTTTGTCAGGGAATGATCATATAAATAAAAATAGAAGATTGGTGTGGAAAGAATATAAATATTGAACACATTTTACACTGCATCTCAATCAGTTAACAATGGGGTAGTTTCCTTGCCCTTTGCCATTATTCAATGCAAATTTAGGAAATGTATAAGGCATTATAAATTTATATCATTCAATTACATATTAAAAGGTGGTTTCGTTTGAGTTGCAGTCCATAAATATTGCATTGCCGTATCTCCTGGTTTTCCGTCAAAATACATTTTCCTAAGCAGATGTTTTCTCTGTGAGGCTGATCACCTTGGAGGTAGCCATTAGCTCTGGTCTGTTAGCCAGACTCAACTATCCCTTCCTGAACGCTTCAGACGCAAACGTTTAAGAAATATAATAAAATCCTTCCGTACACTGAATGTTGTTAGCAACGTGTCCAGACTTGGAAAACTTCCTCTTGTTTTATTATGATTCATTTGGGGTAACAGACCCTACTTTCTTCTCTAGGATTAATACTGTTTAATTAAGGATTCCAAAAGACCAGTTTCCTTGTCTTATTTTGTATTTAGACAAAGAGCATGCTGTCTCTGGGGAAGGCCGCTAAATTATTTCTTAATACAGAAAGGCTGTGAAGATTTGTTTCCATCAGATTCTGGTGAAATGTACATCTGTTCAGCTAAAGAGCCTTGATTACCAAAGCAGGTAGGAATAGAACTTTCTTTATTTTCATCAGCTTTTTGTACCCATGTCACTATATTTTCAACTTCCCAAAATTTATTATAAATCAACGGGCTTTGTGTGATGGTGACTCTTTTACTTCTTACACACCAAGCTCTCTTTGGGGGGTGGGTCTGGGCCTTCGGGTCATGGCCATCTTTCTGGCCACTGCGCAGTAGCTCTGAGTTTATCTGGTTTTATTGGTTGGTATGGGGCTGCTGCTTTTACCTTCATTGGAACTTTCCTAAAATCAAGGGCAAATTTTACTCTTCCTTTTTCCTTCCTTTCGCTTTCCTATTTCCTTTCTCTCTCCTGCTTCTCTCCTCTACTTGCTTTGTTTATTCCTATCACTAAGCCAAAACAAGCACTCACAGTGACTCGAATATCCCAGGCTCTTTTGTGTCTTTGCACAAGCTGTTCTTTCTTTCTGAGCATCCTTTTCTCAAGTTTTTCCAGTGGCTAATCCTCACTTACCTCTCCAGCTTCACCTCAACAGTATCAGTTCTTTAAAACCACTGCCGAGTGGCCCACCTCTCTGCTCTCAGCGCAGTCAGGCTTACCTCTCTCACGGTACATAACCTGTGCCGTTGTTTGTGCCGACATTCTTGTTTGTGCCCCATTAACCAACAGTAAGTTCCTTTTGAGTAGAGACTGGGTCTGTTATCTTAGTGTTCTTTGCCCCCAGAAATGTTAACATCCAATAGCTGTTGGATGGATGGATGGATGGATGGATGGATGGATGGATGGACAGACGGACAGACAGATGGATTGTGTTTAGGTGAAAATAAAGTGTCTGTTCCTTGGTCTTGAAAATGAAACACATTAGACATGCTCACTGTCTTATCAAAACTTTACAATTTAATTGGGAAATTTAAGCATATACCGAGCTATGAACGGAGGCAACATATGCTAAGTCCAACCAAAGGGGAGGGAGAGATAAAAGGCTATGTAGTAATACCGCACACAGATCAAAGCGCCAGTAGTCAAGAAGAGCATTGAGGCGGAGGTGGCATTTAGGCTCTTCCTTGAGTTCCATTTCCCTTTATTCTTCTTCCTGGTATTGCCAAGAGGGGCCAAGGAATCTGAAAGACCCCAGGAGAAAAAGGTAGTTAATTTTTTTTTCAATGTGATCAAAAATAGCAACTATAGAGTAAGTCTTCCTTCAGATTCTTCCACTGCTTACTAGGTGACCTGGGCAAGTTCCTTAACCATTTAAAGCAGCAGTCTTTCCATCTATCCAATGGTGATTAAAACTGAGTTGTTATAAGAAAAGAAAAGAGATAATCTATGTACTCACCATGATGGCTGGTATATAGTAAGTACTTAATAAATATTCGGCGCTAGCATTGTCATCATTACAGCCCTTTACCGTGAGGCGTATCTGTTCTTAAGTGTATTTGTTCATTATGCCTTTTATATATAGCAAACCTTATTGTGAAAAATGTGCAACAAAGATCTCTTTTAATGCATTTACTAGGTTGAACCATGTAGAACTAACATTTTATAGATCAAAAAATGGTCAAACATCAGCCATTTCATGTGGTTCAACTTAATGTATATGTATTTACCCATTTAGAATCCTAGATCTCACCTATAAAACAGAAAGTCTTAAAATGGAAAAATTATATATGAGAAGGTTTGAGATCTCATCATTCACTAATTTCAAGCAATAGTCTCTATAAAATTCTGGCTTGGCAGAGATTTGGGAAGTTAACTGGAGTACATCATTAACTGTTGAATAGGTGAGCCCTTCATACCCAGATCTCAGGAAGGTTAGGTTCTGGCTTGGATCACAAACACGGCAAGTGACCTCAGTCCCATGTTTCCTGGTTTTCACAATTTACCAGACCAAAGACTGAAGCACAGCGTAGAGAATACAGTTCAAGTAAAAGTTACGTGGCTCCCGTGTTGGGTCACAGGGACGGCACAGCTGCTGAAATGCAAAACCTGCAAGAGTAGGGTAAGCCATGTAGGTCGGGTTCAGAATACTACAGGAATCCTTTCTGATATGGGGATTCCCAGTGACGTTTGGGTTGATTCTTAAAGAATTTGAAGACCTTCGCTGGGGGTGGAGGAAAGTCACATTCGAGATGGGAGAATCATGAGAAGTAGGTCTGGAGGCCAGAAAGCAAGGGTTCTCTTGCAAGAATGATTCCAAGTAGCCATGACTGACTGCACATATGGTATGTCAAGAGGGAAAGGGGGATATAATAAGGCCGTAGGAAGAAGGAAATATTGTACACGCCCTGCCGTGTGGTTTATTCTTTGTCCTGTGGGCCAGGAGGATGGGTCCATGTAAGGTTTGTAAGGAAATTCTTGAAAGGGTAAAAGCATTATTGTTCCAAGAAGGTTGACCTGGTGGCAGGTAAAGGTGATGAAGTGACTTACTAGTTAGGGGAACTAGTCTAACTAGTTTGTAGGGGAACTAGTTAGAAAACTTTTAGAGCAGTTCAATGACAGGAAATAGAGCCTGATCAAAGTAGAGACATTGAACAAGGAAAGAGGAGGGCATTGAAAGGAAGAATTGGCAGTGCTTGGAAAGTGGGGGGCCTTTGGTGCAGAGAGGCAGCAGTTGAAAATGATGCTGCAGACCGTTCATCCTGAGTGACTGGGAGTGGGGTGGTCTTGGGATCAGTCAGGAAAAGACACCTGTCAAAATATTTGCAGGACAGAGGGATTCAATTCAGGGGACTACGTGCCCGCAGCAACAAAAGGAAGGGTTCAAGGAGCAGATGTCGGGGGACCTCTGCTAACTGTCAAGTTCAAGCTGAGCTGTGGTCCAGAGTTAGGAGTTCGTTGCTGCTTCCGAAGGTGGAGAAACTATGAGAACAATGGTCACAGCAGCCCTGCAGTCCCGAGACTGGTAACAGGCAAGGGAGGGCAAGTCCAGCCAGCTCTGGCAAAACGTGACGTTGTTGAAGCCCATGTGGTCTCCATCACTGTTGGCAGGGGAGGAAAACATATGCTACTTTTCAGCCTTCAAAATATTGTGCGTGCACCTCATTAGAAGAACCTGAAAGCTGGCAGTGGTGTCTGAGGAAATGCAATTCCCAGGCTTTCTGCTCCAGAGCCATCAAGGAAAGCATGGGAGAGGCAAGAAGGCTGCCAAGGGCCTGTTGATAGTACTAGACCTAATAGGGAGGACAGAATAAGACAGAGAGTCTGGGGAAGATGTGACTGGCAAGTGTGAATATGCTGAGAGTGAAGTTCTGGCAGGGCATCGAGTTGAGCGTTGAGAAGGTCACTGGACAGCCAGCTGTGGGCTTGGAGATTTACATTTGGAAATAAGAAGCAAAAGAGGTAGTAGATGAGATTAGAAAGAAAGACAGAGACAGAGACAGAGCTAGCGGAGAGGGAGAACAGAAGACTGAGACCCTGGCCATGAGGAGTGGCCATCTTTAGGTGATGGGAGGAGGCCTCAGTAGGAAACAGAGACATGTTTAGATGGGAAGGAGGAGAATGTGAGAGTGTAGCCATGAAGGCAGGAGAGAGCAAAGCTTCAAGAAGCGAGGGGTAGCCAGTGTAGGCAAGTGCTTAAGCCAAAGGAGTCAGGAAAGATGAGCGAGTGTGGTGATTTCAGATCTACTGATGATGAGAAACAAGTCTGCCCATAGGCATCAGGGCAGAGGTTGGGTAAAAGGTAGTTGTTGAGATTCATTTGGTGCGAAAAAACGTGAAAACAGAACCTATAAACTGTTCTTCAGTATAGGTGGTGGGGAGAGGAGAGAAAAGGGGAATACGTTGCAAAGGGAGAGAAGGGACAAAGGAAGATTCCATTAGGATAAAGCTAATGTTAACTTGTTTGACATCTGATTTAAAAAAAAAAAAAAGAGGGCTTCCCTGGTGGCGCAGTGGTTGAGAGTCCGCCTGCCGATGCAGGGGACACGGGGTCATTACCTGGTCCGGGAGG
>NW_006792756.1:795457-823832 GCF_000442215.2 Lipotes vexillifer
AAAAAAAAAAAAGAGCTCATGGAGAGAGAGGGAGAGAGAACAGCTGCCCAAGGGGCAGGATGAGAGCAAAGGTCCAGAAGAGATGGGAGAGGATGGAATCCAGGGGTCCAGTAGTAGCCATGGCAGAGGGGCTCAGTGACCTCTGTCTGCAAGTTTTCTTATTGGCATTGCTATTGAGATGATCATGGATGTATTGAATTTCCCCCCAGAGAGTGTGGTGTCAAAGCAAGGACCACAGCAACATGTTTGCAGAGTGATGACCATCCAGTATATCCAAATAGAAAATCTGGAAATGAGCACCATTGTGAATACGTGCCCTCTTCTGTACGTTTATTGACTGCTGTGTGGTAATGACAACTCCCTATTGCAGGCTGTGCTTACTGCACATACTCACCCATAAGAAGAACAGTAGCATTAGGTTTACTCAGCTTCACCAGTCAGTTTCTTGGCTGTAGAAAAACTGCAGCATCATTTTAGTGCCCCTATTATAGCCTAACAAGAGACAGATAAGTCCTAGGGAAACTGTGTTCTAATAGGTTACTGGAGTATGGGCCCTTTCCCTCCCCTTTCCCTCCCCCTGCAGAAGTCTCTGCAGTTTGTGCTTAAATGTGTTCTTCATTTGGAAGAGGCAGGGAAGAAAGATGAATGAGCTGCTCATTACTTGGTTTTGGACATTTGTGTAGTACAGGCCTATGGAATTTACCAATATTTCAATAAACCTGCATGAATGGATAGAAAGCAGAGATCTGCACAGTTTCTCATGTTTACAGAAAGGGTGGCGGGGGGGAAAGGACTTCAGGCCACAGATCTGAAAGTCCTAAAACAGAATAGCTTTAAGATAAAAAGCGGTTAATGTTGTATAAATCTGTGCATGCTACCATGATAATTTCTAGCAGTTCAATCCACATAGTATATTATATTCTCACTCATTTACATTTTGAAAATCCTGTCACTTGACAAATTTTGAGTGTTTATCAGTACTTAGTGTCAGTTATTTTTTCTTTTGCAATAAGTCTGAAAACTGCTGCTTTCTCTGGTGCTTTTGCATATCAACAAAAATTTATTTTTGAAAGTTAGTTTGAGGGCATAGGTTCTCTGCCCTTTCCCCCAATTATCCTTGCTTCTTTCTTTCTGAAGCAACGACAATTCAAGGGTAAATGGGCGCTCTTCTCGCCAAAAGCCATTGTATTTCCAACACCTATTTCATTGGGCAGAAATGTGCAATAAAAGTTCTGTATAAAAGCTTGTATTCCACGATAAAAAATACCTGACAGTCGACTCTTATTTAATGTTAACCTTCTGGTTGGGGAATTTTGCAGTTCTTGGTACTAGTTTTATTAGACTAGCTATTTCTTAGCAGCAGATACTCTGATGTGGTTATTCTTTATTTTCTCATAGACATTCGAGGTCAAGAAGGACACACGCTAAATAGTGGAGGAAACCTGAACATCCCAGACTGGGGTGGGTAAATACAGATGTGCATGGAAAGTAATGAGACCAGTACTCCATTTAGGAATATGTACAGTTGGGGGAATGCTACCTAGAGGCTGTGGTTGACACTGTTTGAAATGCAGTTACTAAACTTCCATGAAACTGTGAGCATAACTTTAAATGTATGTAATTCAGTTGGAAGAGCCTTAAGTAGTTTAGCTAACAATGATACATTCAGTAGACATACGGACTACCGTGCACACACTTAAACCATATTTCTCGTTAAGAAAACTTCATAGCAAGCAATTTAAAATTTGTAAACAAAATCATTAGTTAGTTTGAAAATCCCTTTTCTGTCCAGCTAAATCCTGCTCATTTCCAAAAATTCAGCCCATGTCAACACCTCCAAAGAGCCTCTCTTAGCCTCTTGGATTTCTTCACCTCCATGACATCTTCTCCTGGCACTTACTACACATAGGGTAATTGGTTTGCCTGTTTCACACACTTAACTGATTTTCTTTATTTGAGTTGCTGGTTATTGCACAAAGCACATAGTAGGCATTCAATAGATGATTATCAAATAAAGGAATAGATAAATGAATGAGGGGATAACGAATGAGTGAGTAAATGAGGGAATAATTATTCATATTACAGAAGGAGTTGTTTTTAAGTTTTCCACCATTGGAATTAAAACTAGATGCAGGGCTTCCCTGGTGGCATGGTGGTCGGGAATCTGCCTGCCAATGCAGGGGACGTGGGTTCGAGCCCTGGTCAGGGAAGATCCCACATGCCACGGAGCAACTAAGCCTGTGTGCCACAACTACTGATCCTGCGCTCTAGAGCCCATGTGCTGCAACTACTGAGGCCCGCACGCCTAGAACCTGTGCTCCACAACAAGAGAGGCCACTGCAGTGAGAGGCCCACGCACTGCAACAAAGAGTAGCTCCAACTCGCCTCAAGAGAAAGCCTGTGTGCAGCAACAAAGACCCAACGCAGCCAAAAATAAATTTAAAAATTTATTGTTTAAAAAAATAGTTTAGAAAAAAAAACACTGGATTCATCTGGGACTTCCCTGGTGGCGCAGTGGTTAAGACTCTGTGCTCCCCATGCAGGGGGCCCGGGTTCGATCCCTGGTCGGGGAACTTGATCCCACATGCATGCCGCAACTAGGAGTTCGCATGCTGCAACTGGGGAGGCCATATGCCTCAACTAAGGAGCTGGCGAGCTGCAACTAAGACCCGGTGCAACCAAATAAATAAATAAATAACACAGTGATTAAAAAAAAAGCAACTATATGCCAATAAAAATTAATTGAAAAAAGAAAACTAAATTCATCTAAATATGCTTTGTGTCTACTTTTCAACATCAGCTGTGCCCCCGGTGAAGCTAATCAGTATATAACTCACAACTCAGGGATGTTCCATCCACCCAGGGTAAATTGATAACCACTGTGTGATGGGGATGATAGAAAAAGACCTGAGATGTACACTGGGGTCCCTAACAAACTCACAAAGAGTAGTAGAACCAAGAACCCTGTACATGAAATTGTTTCTATAATATTTAATAGCTCCAGGTACTATGTGAATAAGTGTTTTAGGAGGATGTGAGAATATAACAGAGAGCCCCATAAGTTAATGTGCAGGAATCTGTTTATAAAAAACACAAATCCCTGGCCTCCACTCTCAGAGATTCTGGATCACTAAGTCTCAGGCGGACCTGGGAGTCTGAATTTTAATGAGATTCTTCCCCACCTCCACCTTGGTGATTTCCTGCCAGTGTTCCGGAGAAAACACTTTAAATTCTTTTTTCTTGTTCTGGAGAAAACACTTTTCAGTGGACTAAGGAGAGACTCTGATGGGCCAGAGTTATCAGGAAAACAGAGATGGGACTTAGGCTGAAGCTTGGTGGATGCATGATATTTGGATAGGCAAGGAGGGAAGGGAAGAAAAATCCTCTGTCTTATGGTAATTGGCAGAAACCTCTCTATCCAAATGCCAGTCATTATGTTGATTGACAAAATGCACTTTCATGACATTGCAGAGTAAGGCATATTTCTCTGTTTCCTTTTTTGTTTTTAATCTGACACAGAAGCAGGTTTTAAAATTGACTTCTTTTTTCCCAGTTTTCACTTTTACCTGTTAAATCTTGACACGTTTCTACACTTCAGAGTTTCTAAGGATCAAGCATGCCAGTTATTGCCATCTCTTGAGTCGTGATGATATTTTAAACAAGGACTACTGGCTGAAGAGTAGTGCAACATGAAATGTCTCCCTCTGTGAACACCACCGAGAGACCGCCTGTTCCTTCGTCCTCTCCAGTATGACTTGGATGGTTACAAAAGTTTTGTGGGAGTACTGGTGGCATTTCCATGTTTATAGACAGGTACCATAAAATAGGCTGCATCAGAAACATACCTATCAGCTGTCATGCTGAAAGCTCGATAGTGTGTTCTTCAAAGCAAAGCAGACTCTGAAGGTGTTAGTTGTTTGAAGATTGCCCATCAGAAGGAACACATTTGTGGACAGTTCAAAGAGCTGAGAGGGACTAATTCTGTAGGCTGGCAGTCAGTTTGGCACAAGTGAAAGAAGGGTGACAGTTGATATCTGCCTGGGAGAGAAGGGAAGAGTCTCAGTAGTGACAGCTCAGTCACCCAGCAGAGGGTGATAAGTAATACCCAATGGGAGAAGACCAACAACACTAACACCCACTTGCCTGTCTTGAGTTTTGGTAATCAGTCACCTAGAGAGGACTGTGTACAGTCAGACAAGCAGGGCAGGCACTCGCTGAGAAGTAGGTCCATATATGTCTTCAATTCTGACAGTACAGATATGGAAGGCGTTGTATTTTAGCACCAGTATCTGGTTCTCTTCTCCTTGCTAGGTGCTCAGAAGATGAAATTTACCATCTCCCCTAGCCCTCAGTCGGGTCCTGTGACTAGTTCTGGCCAATGGCCTTTACACTGAAGTGAGTTCTGGAATGAGACAGTAAAAATCCCTACGGTGTTCCCCAGTTTCTCTGTTCCCAGCAGCGCCGAAGGCCTCATGTTGAGAGGGTGAGGCAGCCTGAATACTTGAGTTACTCCATTTACAGGAAGATCGTAATATTTATCATCCAACCAGGACAGCGTTGGGATGAAAAGGGTGCTATTAATAATTATGCCAGGACAAGACACATAAACTAGACCGTCCTGGGAAACCAGGACATAGAAGCGCCCTACTCCTGGAGGACAGTCAGTTGCCAAGGTACCCAGACGGTGTGTCAACAAGCAGTTCACTTATTTATTAAGTCGCTGAAATGTTGGGGTTGTTTGTTAACCCAACATAACCTGTGCTATCAGGACTAATAAAGTAGGTTATTCTCCAGGCCAGTTGTTGTCTGAAATTGGAGAGTGATGCAGTAGCTCTTCTGTACTTGCTGAAAAAAGGCAAAGACGGTGGCTGCCTCCAGCAAGCGTTGACTTGATTGACTGATGTTCCCAAAGAGCCTATTTTCTGTCCTCCTCACATCACCACCGAAAGATCTACCATTCACAGAGCCTTGACTTCTAGAAGTTCGTTAAAGCCATAAGGAAAAACAAGTACCCACTTACATATCATTTCACATTTTGTCTCATTGCATCCTCATAACATCCTTCTGGGGTAAGTAGGACTGACATGGTATATCCATTTCATAGATAAGGAAACTGAGACTCAGGAGATGTAAGTGATTTGTCGGAAGTTACATCGCTAGTGGAAATATCTCCATCTAGACCCACTTATGTCACTGTAGGGAGTATAGGGGACTCCCATACATAGACTTACTGTACTGTGGCCACAGGACTCAAGGCTAGGAGAGGATTTGGTAACACCACTTTTCTGGATGTGATGTGCTTTGCAGTACTATCTGCTTGCTTAAGAGAAGCCACCCTAAAATACTGTGGATCAAATGTCATAAGCAGCATGTGAATAAAAGAGCAATCCCATTGAAGGATGCCCTGTGGCATCCAGGAGGCTCCAGAGGCCAGTTTTATGGATTCTTAAAACATGTCTTTGCCACTGTTGCCCCCAAATTTAACACTATGATTTGATCCCAAACATGGCCAATTAGATTTTCCTGCCTTTCTTTAACGTTCTCACCAAAAAAATTAAAATAAAACAAAATTTTTTAAAGAGGACAGACTAACATACTGTGATGCCTTGGACATTATTCACATCCAGTGGACTATTGGTTACACCTCTCTGAGCTTTAAATGACTTGACACTTGTTTGGAGTCCTTCCCCTTCATCCCCCAGACAAGTCCAAGCCGTGCAATCTGGCTGTTGAGGGTGCTGCCTTCCCCAGGTGGGGAGATTCTAAGCACAGGGGCCCAAGGGGGAAACCCCACCACCAGGAGATGTGGAGATGAGAAACGTGTTGTTTGAGAAAAGGCCACAGACAACCACAGCGCCTGCCAGCCAATGCCAGCCACTGTGGAAGTGGGAGAGCCGAGTTCAGGACATTGGACCATCAGAGACCTCCCGGTCCCACGTAATATCAAACGGCGAGAGCTCTCCCAGAGATCTCCGTCTCAACACAACCACCCAGCTCCACTCAATGACCAGCAAGCTCCAGTGATGGACACCCTATGCCAAACAACTAGCAAGACAGGAACACAACCCCACCCATTAGCAGAGAGGCTGCCTAAAATCATAATAAGTTCACAGACACCCCAAAACACACCACCAGACGTGGACCTGCCCAGCAAAAAGACAAGATCCAGCCTCATCCACCAGAACACAAGAACCAGTCCCCCCCACCAGGAAGCCTACACAACCCACTGAACCAACCTTACCCACTGGGGGCAGACACCGAAAACAATGGGAACTACGAACCTGTAGCCTGCGAAAAGAAGACCCCAAACACAGTGAGTTAAGCAAAATGAGAAGACAGAGAGACACACAGCAGATGAAGGAACAAGGTAAAAACCCACCAGACCAAACAAATGAAGAGGAAATAGGCAGTCTATCTGAAAAAGAATTCAGAGTAATGATAGTAAAGATGATCCAAAATCTTGGAAATAGAATGGAGAAAATACAAGAAACGTTTAACAAGGGCCTAGAAGAACTAAAGAGCAAACAAACACTGATGAACAACACAATAAATGAAATATAAAATTCTCTAGAAGGAATCAAAAGCAGAATAACTGAGGCAGAAGAACGGATAAGTGACCTGGGAAACAAAATAGTGGAAATAACTACCGCAGAGCAGAATAAAGATAAAAGAATGAAAAGAATTGAGGGTGTCTCAGAGACCTCTGAGACAACATTAAATGCACCAACATTTGAATTTTAGGGGTCCCGGAAGACGAAGAGAAAAAGAAAGGGACTGAGAAAATATTTGAAGAGATTATAGTTGAAAACTTCCCTAGTATGGGAAAGGAAATAGTCAATCAAGTCCAAGAAGCACAGAGAGTCCCATACAGAATAAATCCAAGGAGGAACATGCCAAGACACATATTAATCAAACTATCAAAAATTAAATGCAAACAAAAAATATTAAAAGTAACGAGGGGAAAACAACAAATAACATACAAGGAAATCCCCATAAGGTTAACAGCTGATCTTTCAGCAGAAATTCTGCAAGCCAGAAGAGAGTGACAGGACATATTTGAAGTGATGAAAGGGAAAAACCTACAACCAAGATTACCCAGCAGGGATCTCATTCAGATTCGATGGAGAAATGAAAAGCTTTACAGACAAGCAAAAGCTAAGAGAATTCAGCACCACCAAACCAGCTTTACAACAAATGCTAAAGGAACTTCTCTAGGCAGGAAACACAAGAGAAGGAAAAGACCTACAAAAATAAACCCAAAACAATTAAGAAAATGGTAACAGGAACATACATATGTATACATGTAATACATATATATTAACCTACATAATTTACATAATTACCATAAATGTAAATGGATTAAATGCTCCAACCGAAAGACATAGGCTGGCTGAATGGATACAAAAACAAAACCTGTATGTATGCTGTCTACAAGAGACCCATTTCAGACCTAGGGTCACATACAGACTGCAAGTGAGGGGATGGAAAAAGATTCCATGCAAATGGAAATCAAAAGAAAGCTGGAGTAGCAATTATCATATCAGACAAAATACACTTTAAAACAAAGACTATTACAAGAGAAGCACACTATATAATGATCAAGGGATCAATCCAAGACGAAGATATAACAATTGTAAATATTTATGCACCCAAAATAGGAGCACCTCAATACATAAGGCAAATGCTAACAACCATAAAAGGGGAAATCTACAGTAATACAATCATAGTAGGGGACTTTAACACCCCAATTTCACCAATGGACGGATCATCCAAAATGAAAATGAATAAGGAAACAAGAGCTTTAAATGATACATTAAACAAGATGGACTTAATTGATATTTATAGGACGTTCAATCCAAAAACAACGGAATACACTTTCTCCTCAAGTGCTCATGGAACATTCTCCAGGATAGATCATATCTTGGGTCACACATCAAGCCTTTGTAAATTTAAGAAAACTGAAATCATATCAAGTATCTTTTCCAACCACAATGCTATGAGACTACATATCAATTACAGGAAAAAATCTGTAAAAATTAAAAACACATGGAACCTAAACAATACGCTACTAAATAACCAAGAGATCACTGAAGAAATCAAGGAGGAAATCAAAAAATACCTAGAAACAAATGACAACGAAAACATGATCATCCAAAACCTATGGGATGTGGCAAAAGCAGTTCTAAGAGGGGAGTTTATAGCAATAAAATCTTACCTCAATAAACAAGAAACATCTCAAATAAACAACCTAACCTTACACCTAAAGCAATTAGAGGAAGAACGAAAAAACCCAAAGTTAGCTGAAGGAAAGAAATCATAAAGATGAGATGACAAAGAAATGAAAAAGGAATTAAGGAAAAATAACAAAGATCAATAAGACTAAAAGCTGGTTCTTTGAGAAGGTAAACAAAATTTATAAACCATTAGCCAGACTCACCAAAAAAAAAAAGCGAGAAGACTCAAATCAATAGAATTAGAAATGAAAATGGAGAAGTAACAACTGACACTGCAGAAATGCAAAGAATCATGAGAGATTACTACAAGCAACTATATGCCAATTAAATGGACAACCTGGAAGAAATGGATGAATTCTCAGAAAAGCACAACCTTCCGAGACTGAACCAGGAAGAAATAGAAAATATAAGCAGACCAGTCACAAGCACTGAAATTGAGACTGTGATTAAAAATCTTCCAGCAATAAAAAGCCCAGGACCAGATGGCTTCACAGGCGAATTCTATCAAACATTTAGAGAAGAGCTAACACCTATCCTTCTCAAACTCTTCCAAAATATAGCAGAGGGAGGAACACTCCGAAAATCATTCTATGAGGCCAACATCACCCTGATGCCAAAACCAGACAAAGATGTAACAAAAGAAAGAAAACTACAGGCCAATATTACCGATGAACATAGTTGCAAAAATCCTTAACAAAATATTAGCAAACAGAATCCAACAGCATATTGAAAGGATGATGCACCATGAACAAGTGGGGTTTATCCCAGGAATGCAAGGATTTTTCAGTATACGCAATTCAATCAATATGATAAACCATATTAACAAATTGAAGGAGAAAAAACATATGATCATCTCAATAGATGCAGAGAAAGCTTTTGACAAAATTCAACACCCATTTATGATAAAAACCCTCCAGAAAGTTGGTGTAGAGGGAACTTACCTCAACATAATAAAGGGCATATATGACCAACCCACAGCCAACTTCGTCCTCAATGGTGAAAAACGTAAACCATTTCCACTAAGATCAGGAACAAGACAAGGTTGCCCACTCTCACCACTCTTATTCAACATAGTTTTGGAAGTTTTAGCCACAGCAGTCAGAGAAGAAAAGGAAATAAAAGGAATCCAAATCGGAAAAGAAGAAGTAAAGGTGTCACTGTTTGCAGATGACGTGATACTAAACATACAGAATCCTAAAGATGCTACGAGAAATCTACTAGAGCTAATCAATGAATTTGGTAAAGTAGCAGGATACAAAATTAATGCACAGAAATCTCTTGCATTCCTACACACTAATGATGAAAAACCTGAAAGAGAAATTAAGGAAACACTCCGATTTACCATTACAATAAAAAGAATAAAATACCTCAGAATAAACCTACCTAAGGAGACAAAAGACCTGTATGCGGAAAACTATAAGACACTGATGAAAGAATTTAAAGGTGATACAAACAGATGGAGAGATATACCATGTTCTTGGACTAGAAGAATCAACATTGTGAAAATGACTCTACTACCCAAAGCAATCTACAGATTCAGTGCAATTCCTATCAAACTACCAATGGCATTTTTCACAGAACTAGAACAAGAAAATTTCACAATTTGTATGGAAACACAAAAGACCCCAAATAGCCAAAGCAATCTTGAGAAAAAATACCAGAGCTAGAGGAATCAGGCTCCCAGACTTTGGACTGTACTACAAAGCTACAGTAATCAAGACAATAAGGTACTGGCGCAAAAACAAATATCAATCAGTGGAACAGGACAGAAAGCCCAGAGATAAACCCACACACATATGGTCACATTATCTTTGATAAAGGAGGCAGGAATATACAATGGAGAAAAGACAGCCTCTTCAGTAAGTGGTACTGGGAAACCTGGACAGCTACATGTAAAAGAATGAAATTAGAGCACTCCCTAACACCATACACAAAATTAAGCTCAAAATGGATTAAAGACCTAAATGTAAGTCCAGACACTATAAAACTCTTAGAGGAAAACATACGCAGAACACTCTGTGACATAAATCACAGCAAGATCCTTTTTGACCCACCTCCTAGAGATATGGAAATAAAAGCAAAGTAAATAAGTGGGTCCTAATGAAACTTCAAAGCTTTTGCAAAGCAAAGGAAAACATAAGATGAAATGACAACCCTCAGAATGGGAGAAAATATTTGCAAACGAAGCAACTGACAAAGGATTAACCTCCAAAATGTACAAGCAGCTCATGCAGCTCAATATCAAAAAACAAACAACTCAATCCAAAAATGGGTAGAAAACCGAAATAGACATTTCTCCAAAGAAGATATATAGATTGCCAACAAATACATGAAAGAATGCTCAACATCACTAATCATTAGAGAAATGCAAATCAAAACTACAATGAGGTATCACCTCACACCCGTCCGAATGGCCATCATCAAAATATCTACAAACAATGAATGCTGGAGAGGGTGTGGAGAAAAGGGAACCCTCTTGCACTGTTGGTGGGAATGTCTATTGATACAGCCACTATGAAGAACAGTATGGGGGTTCCTTAAAACACTAAAAATACAAGTACCATACCTCCCAGCTTTCCCACTACTGGGCGTATACTGTGAGAAAACCATAATTGAAAAAGAGTCATGTATCACAATGTACATTGCAGCTCTATTTACAATAGCCAGGACATGGAAGCAACCTAAGTGTCCATCGACAGATGAAAGGATAAAGGAGATGTGGCACATATATACAATGGAATATGACTCAGCCTTAAAAAGAAATGAAGCCGAACTATTTGTAGTGAGGTAGATGGACCTAGAGACTGTTACACAGTGTGAAGTAAGTCAGAAAGAGAAAATCAATATATACCGTATGCTAACACATACATATGGAATCTAAAAAAGAAAAAAGAAAACAAACAAAAAAATGGTCCTAAAGAACCTAGGGGCAGGACAGGATTAAAGATGCTGTTGTAGAGAATGGACTTGAGGACACAGGGCAGGGGAAGGGTTAGCTGGGACCAAGTGAGAGAGTGGCATGGACATATATACACTACCAAATGTAAAATAGATAGCTAGTGGGAAGCAGCCGCATTGCACAGGGAGATCAGCTGGGTTCTCTGTGACCGCCTGGAGGGGTGGGATAGGGAGGGTGGGAGGGAGGGAGACGCAAGAGGGAAGAGATATGGGAACATGTGTATATGTATAACTGATTCACTTTGTTATAAAACAGAAACTGGCATATCATTGTAAAGAAATTATATCCCAATAACGTTGTTTAAAAAAAATGAAGTAAAGAAAAAAAGAAAACATTTTGGGAATTCCCTTCAACTCCATGTGGAAAATTGCGAGTGAATGCAGCTCTCTGCTTCCTGCCCTCTCCACATCTGCCTTTCCCCATGCAGTGATCTCCCCATGCAGGATTAGCGTAAGCCTGCCTACGAGAAAATTTATGTTGCTTTCTGTTCACATACAGCTGGCCCTGGAGTGAATATGATGCAGTAATTCAAATTAGACTAGCACCTTTCGATCTGTTTATGAATGGTGTTGCATCCCCATGAGTGAATTAGAGCACTGTGGTTCCTGGGCAGTGGTATTATACTTGCAAAATTTGTGCTGAATTAAAAATATATATCATCTAAGATAGAAATAAGAAATCCCAGGCCTCCAACATTTATCCAGAGTGAGTTTCAGTTTCAGTGCAGTTTTTCATTATTGTCACTGTAGATTTACTATTCCCAACTATTAGAGCCAGGATAAGCAGAAATTGGGTTAAGAACATCAAAGTCACGGCCAACCTGGGGATTGTCCCTGCTTACATGTTTAGATATTCTAGCTTCTAAGTGAGGAAACTCATTTGCAAGGAAACAAGTTGGTTCAGTTGGGCGGAACCTCGTTCTAAACTAGTAAAGTTTCCACATGAACAGTTTCATCCTGAAATTGAATATTAGTCAGCTTTTCCCCTCACTCCCTACCTTGAGGAAAGCTTTGCACTGCAGTTAAACTGGGGAGGGAGGATGGGTTGTCGAGGAAAGCAATGGGAGTAGAATGGGGAAAAGATATTTAAAAGCAAATGATATGTGAGGCCATGCAAAATATATTCTTCATTAAGATAATTCTCCGATCTTTTCTCCCCCTAGCAGTAGAGCCCTGGGGTCTCTTAGCAGAGATTAGTCTGCTAGGTGGTAAAGGATGTCCAGACTAGGGATTGAATGTAGAAAACCCTGGCCTTATAAGGATAATATTTTAACCACCTAAGCTAGTTAGTTGCAAATGAAGCATATGAACTGTGGACTGCATATTAAATGTGACAAAAAGAGCAGGGAGTTATTTCTAGGAGATATTTGATTTGTTTTACTAATGACCAGGAGCCATGCCTCTTAGCCCCACGGGTCACAGCTTAAGAATTAGGTACCCTCTAGCTGGTACCTCTCTCTTGTTACTACTTTTCTCTGACCAGTTACATCTACATATGGGTCTGTGGGGAAATGAAAATATAAGGAGTCAGGAAATGAATGTGTGAAAAAACTATTAGATTCATTCATTCACCCAAAAAAGAATGTATTGAACGCCGAGTCAGCAACACTCGCTGTGCTTAGTTGTTAGAGATAAACAAGACACAGTCAGTGACCTCAAGGAACTCAGAGATCATTAATAAGATGCTATAAGACTATGATGGAAAAGTACGCAGAGTGTAAAGAAAGTACAAAGGAAGGGCTTCTCCTTAAGCAAAGAAGAGCATCCACTTGGTGGTCCACCATGCTCAGACACAAAGGAGATTGTGGGTTTTACCTTTCCAGGCTTTCTTCAGATTCTGTGCGATTTTGAGGCTGCCTGGAGACCCAGTGGGCCTGCTATGGCAGGTCAAGGGCACTCTTACAGATGTGTCTGAAGATAAACTGCCAGGTCAGCACGCTCATTGGAGGTGGCGGCCAAGACTCAGAACAGTGTAGCAAGCAGAAGCTAAGGTGAAGGTCAGAGTGCCATACATACCTCCAGGCTCTGATCAAACAGAACAAACAGACTAGGAACAGCCTCAAGACCTTCAAACAGAAGCCGAAGGGCCAGCAACAAATCTGTAGACAAGTGACTTCTCTCCAGATATAAGATGACACCACACCCAAGTCTCCTTTCTCTGTGAAGACCGTGATCCATGCAACCAGACCTGCATACACCTAGGAACCATCTATGGAAGAAAAGCAGTTGTTTCTCTTCAACATTTTTACCCAAGAGATAAGGTCTACTTTTAAAAACAGATGAACAAAACGTTGTCAATAATTTAGTATAAACAATTTTTAATATACAAAAAGTTGAATGAATTTTACAGCAAGCACTGTATACCCAACAACTAGATTCTTCCACTCACTTTTACTGTACTTGCTTTACCATATGTCTAGCCATGTATCCATCTCTCTCTCCATCCATCTATCTAGTCATTGATGCATTTCAAAGTAAACTTCAGGCATCATTACATTTCACCCCAAGTTATGTACATACTTGAGCATGTATAGCACTAAATAAAGTTCCATATTTGTTTATGGTACATTTTTTCTTTCAGGATAAAATTTATACACAGTGATATACACAAATCTTAAATGTAGTCTTTGATGAATCCCAACAAATGCTTACACCTGTGCAATACAAACCCCTGTGGAGATACAGAACGTCAGTGTCATCCCAGGAAGTTCCTTGTGTCCCTTACCAGTCAGTCTCTGCCCTCCCTGGCAATCACTGTTCTTAAATTTTACATCATAGATTAATTTTTCCTGCACTAAAGTTACATACAAATGGAATCATGTAGTATTTAGTCTTTTGTGTGTGGCTTCTTTCACTCAGCGTAATGTTTGTGAGATTCTTCCATATCATTGCATGCATCAGCTTATTCCTGTTTTTGCTGAATAGGATTCCAACATACACAGGCACACCTCGTTGTATTGCACTTTGCTCTGTTGTACTTCCCAGATACTATGTATATTTTTCCTACAAATTGAAGTTTTGTGGCAGCCCTGTTTTATCAGATGATAGCATTTTTTAGCAGTATTTTTAATTGAGGTATGTACATTGGTTTTTAGACATAATGCTATTGTACGTTTAATAGACTACAGTGTAGAATAAACATAACTTTTATATGCAGTAGAAAACCATTTGTGTGACTTGTTTTATTGCAGTATTTGCTTTATTGCAATATTTGCTTTATTGCTGTGGTCTGGAACCAAACCAGCAATATCTTTGAGGTTTACCTGTTAACACAGTTGCTTATATATTCTCTTGTTGATGGACACTTGTTTCTCAATGGATTTAAAAATCCGTCGTGTTAGACAAAGTGTAGGATTTATAGTAAGATTTGGGCAAAAGTTAATACTAGTCAGCATGTGGAGGCTCAAGAAAAAAGATGTTTGATTATATACAAAATAAATGGATTGTATTTTTTCTGAATATCCCAGTGGTAGTGTGCTTAAATTTTTTAACCCTGCTAATAGTCATCCAATGAAAGACTGTCTTGTAAGCATTTCTCTTTTTTTTTTTTTTTGTGGTATGCGGGCCTCTCACTGTTGTGGCCTCTCCCCTTGCGGAGCACAGGCTCCGGACGCGCAGGCTCAGAGGCCATGGCTCACGGGCCCAGCCGCTCCGCGGCATGTGGGATCTTCCCCAAACGGGGCACGAACCCGTGTCCCCTGCATCGGCAGGCGGACTCTCAACCACTGCGCCACCAGGGAAGCCCAGCATTTCTCTTTTTTCCAGCAGATATGGGAAGGATGCTTGTCCCCATTTTGGCCTTTGACCTTGCCAGATGAGTGCTGTTCTCTATATGGGGTCACATGGGATGACTTCACAGGGAGGAGGCTCCAGGTGAAGGAGAGGTGCTGCAGTGACTCAAGCCCCTCAACCTTCTTTCTATTTGAACCCCAGTCCCTTTCTTCTTGTCTTTAAAATGAAATTCGATCATGGCAGCACCCTTGCTTAAACTGACACACTTTCTCAAAATGAGAAGATTGGTAGTCAAATACAGTGAAACACAAGGAGAAGCAATTTGCACGTCACAGCGGCAGCTGTCAACAAAGTGCATGGTGTAGGTGAAGAGAATATGGCATGTACCTGTAGCAGAAGTGGGTGGGTTCTGGTCTTGCAGCCTCTCACATAGGAAAATGTGGGGGGATATTGAGTAATTGCATTATTAGTTTCATTTTTATTTAATGTGATTAATCAGCAAATACATAGCTTAAAATATTTCTTAAAAATAAAAATATGATTCGGTTCAGCTTTTAGTTCAAAGAGCCTCATCAGTTACTAGTTTGAGCCGGGGGGTGTGGCTTCTTGTTTTGTGTTCATTTTGCTCTATTTCTGTCAAAAATGACAGGCTAAACTGAATATCTGATCACAAGAGTCACGAAAGAACGCTTCAGTCTAATGTTCTGATCAGTTCCCAGAGTGTCATTAGGCAAAAGAGAGGGCTAAATTTGGGGAGGAAAGAAGGGATGTGGAAGACTTCACTTTCCTTTATCTGCTATTAGAATGAACAGCTCCCAGTGTGCCCTGGGATTGTGTTTTCTAATAGTATTTTCATTATTGAACGAGTCAAGTTCTTCAGGGCTCAAATCATATTCTCTGATGGTAAAGAGACTCCTGACGTTATCAGGCCCTGAATGATTAGGTAGTTTCCTGACTTGAAAGGATTCAGGAAACCATTGTCTTTGAATATTCACTTGCAGAAGGAACTTCCTTTGTTAGGTAGGGAGACTGTTTCTGTGAGACATGGATGCAGATCCAATGACAACTTCCCCAGTCATCTCTTTACAAGGGGGTCTGTGACAAAGGTGGACCCCTGGGTACAGGGAGAAGGTTTTGTATCAGATCCTCACTAATCCAGCTCTTATGTGCTTTTGAATTGTTATTCTTCTCATGTGTTCTTTTTTAATGTTCTACTTTTCTAACTTTGTTAGTGCCCTTTTTAAGCAAAACCTATGTTTTTTTCTTCCCCTAGAGGAAATACTATAGGAAAAATTTATTAATTTAATGATACGTACCTTAAAACACGGAACCTATTTTCAATTAAATACAGTTCCTACATTTGTATCTATGTTACTTGAAATATACTGTTTGCATATGAATTTGGTTTATTTTTTCTGACTTGTGTAGGACTTAACTCTTTAAAAATAGTTCACTTAATGTACATAAGAATTTATTGCATCTCACTAAGTATAATTTTGGCCTAGACAGTTTTTAGTTATGATAGCTACTTGACTGGTATTTAGAGGAAGAAAGAATTTAATCTCAGGTCAGACAAAAGGAAAAAACAAAAAAGAACTAGAAGACATTAATTAAGGTAAGTGTTCAACGATAGATTGAACCAATCAGCAATTTAAAAACAAAACCAAAAAACTCTACTCATGCCTGACCTGGGGAAAGGAATGGTGTTATTTTTAGTCACATCCGAGAAACAGGTGATAGATTATTCTGTGTGCAAACTGGTAATGCAATCCCTCATACATCAGCTATCAAAATAATAAAGTAAAATGTCATTGGGCATTACACTACAATGGATGATGCTTCATAGTCTGATTTTCCGGAAAATAGAGAAGTTCGCTAAATGAGAATTTTTTTTTAAAGATATCATTAGGGAATAATGGTATATTCCTATCAGGTTCAAAATATTTCTCTGTTAGCAGATTCATAAAGGTTATGAAAGATGAGACAACTTAATTTTTTACCAAGGGTAGGGCTGGGTCCCTACAACTCTGTTCCAAGCTGTAGCTTGGAAATGAAATTGGTTTTAATTAATCATGAATTTGTGCCAGAAAAGTGTTCACCCTGTTACCGTGGGTCTAGACTGTTTGAGATCCTGTTTTAACAACTTTCTTTCCACCCCCTCTTTTTTCTTTCTTTTTTTTTTAAACTTTGAAGCCAAGAAGAACGGGGGAAAGGTGAATAAATGTTTTTCTTTTTGATCCAGCAACTTGTGCATAGAACTTTTAATTATACAGAACAGATAATTCAGCAAGATATGCACTGAGACAGAATTGTATTTTAATTTATTGATGACAAAGACAAGATTTTCTTTGAGTTTTAACTGTTGGCCCATAATTAAGCCAAATGTTTATAAACGAATAAAATAAGGATTGAAACAAGAAAGACGTTCAATCTCTGTGCAAAGATAGGAAGAAAGTAGACTAATATTTAGGAAACAAGAGGCTAGTCCCTGCTGAGTGATGCTGAGCAAGTTATTACCATTATCATTATTTTTCTTATTTATGGTAGATTTAGTAAATATCGTGGAAAATCTACTGCCATTCAAGAGGTTGTCTCTGTTTATATAAAATGAAATAAAGTATTAGAAATTGGCTTTCATCACTTATTATTTCAGAATTTGTGTCTTCTTCTCACCTATTTTTTTCACATAAAGCTCTCCCCATGTCAGAAATAATATTGTTGCTTTCTTGGGTTCAGCATCCAATAGCTTTTCACAAAGACAACTCTTAATTAGGCGTTAAGACTCCTCTTCATTTCAGATCATTTCCCTGAATGTAAATAAGTCCTAATGGAGAAAGGATGCTGTTTTCAGAGTCGTGAAAATGGTTTAATCCTAATTCCCTGTCCAGCTAACCGTGATCCCGTAAGTAAGCCATTCAACCTTTCTGGACCTTGGCTTTCTCATCTACCACAGAGATATAATGATACTTTAAAAGTGCATTATAATGATTAATAGACGTGAGAGGTCTCTGACAAGTTAAAAGTACTATTTAATTTTATTATCATTAATAACATAAGATATGTGAAAATATAGGGAACAGACTTTGCTTTCCTGGCTGGATGCACGAAGAGATGGCTTGAGTAAATGTATAGTCACAAATCATTCTCTGCGCACTCATAATCGGTGTCTACCATCTTCTCGAAATCCTGAATGGATCCTGGTGCCATCCCCTGTGAAGGCAGAATTTCCCCAGTTATAATCCAGGTTTGGATTGGCCCAGTTCATCCGCAGTGTCTTTACTCTTCTGCTAAGTAGTGATGCGCCATATGAGTAGTTGGCATTCTGAACCACACTACCTTGGTTACTGTGAGGGTCTTGCCACTTCTGGGAATTCAGAGGCCTCCTAGAGCCCCTAATTTGTGTTGCTAGAAGCCCTAGTGAGAGAGAGATGCTGGGTCAGCCTGCTTCCCCCGACAAATCTCCTAAACTAGGATTATATTGAGTCACTAACACACATGCTTCAGGATGGGACTTGAAAAGACAGCCGACTCAGGTTCTGGGCATGAGAGCACTGTGTTCATTGTGTTTAGTTCGGGCAGCCTGCTCTCAGAGTTCTGGTCCATGAATCCTCATGGATGAGTCCCAAGGATAACGCCATTCGAGCATAGTTTGAACATACACAGTCAGTGCCTGTTACAGAGTAGGCACTTAATATTTTTTAAACTGAATTAACAAGGGATTCATATAATAATGTCTACTGAGTACCTACTTTTTCTGTAATTGAGGGAAGTACATAAATATATGACATGATTCTATGTCAAATATTGTAATTTACTTCAGAAGACAAAGCATGCATACATGAAATCTTTGAGTATTAAAGTGGAGAGTTTTTAAGTGATAGAATGAATGATTTAAAGTATAGGGCTATAAGAATTCATAGAAGTAGGGGACTAATAAAGAAGTCTCTTAGGAAGTGAAACTTGAGGTGGATTTGGAAAGATGGATGGCCCATGAGAAGGTGAAAGGGTGTTGGCATTCCAAGTAGTAGTAACAGCCTGAGGCAGTGTCTGGAAATGGAAATGGGTGTGTGTGTTTTACTCTTTACTTTTGGGTTTGGGGGAGGGGGTTGGGAAGGGGAAGGGTTTGAAGTGGGTATTTAAAATACGATTATAGCATACAATATATATTATAATATAACCTACAGTTACTCATAAATGTGCACTAAGATGTATTTGTAAAGATATTTCTTAATTCAAATAGCAAGCTTTTTTGAAGTAATTTAAATTCCATCAGCAAGGGAATGGTTAAATAATTTATGGTGCCTTCTCATCATGGAATATTAGGAAGCACTTGAAAAAAAGTAGATCTTTGTGTGCTGACGTAGAAAGACCACCATGGAAAGACACAACAGTGTATTAATGGTGAAAATGGGTTCATGTAGGATTTGTCAACTTTGAAAACTGATTTTTAAAAGTCAAAGTGGTACTTCAGGAAACTTACTGGGGTGACACTGTGTCAAACTGAAAGTGAAGAGGGTTGTTGGGAGATGTTTGCACGTGTACATGGTAGGCCAAGGATAGAGACCTGAATGGTAGAGAGAGAGAGAAGCCAGAGCCATTCTGCAGAACGTTCGCAAAGGACTTCGTGACAGATTCTTAATATAGGGGATGAAGGAGAGAGAAGAGAAAAGAGATTTCCAGGTTTAAGTTTAGGCAATAATATAAAGAATGATTTCTACTAACTGGAACAGACCCATGTTAATAGGAAACATTTCTTAAAGAAATCAGTTATTCATTTATCTATCTACCCGTCTATTTATTTATTTATTTTTGCTTGTTTTTCAGGATGGAAGAAACAGTACGAAATCTACTGCAGAGTCAAGGACCTCCAGAACAGAAAAAAGAAGAAACTGTTAATATAATGGTCTATCAGGTATACCACGTGTCTTGCTCTTGGCTGGATACTGGTTGGCTTGTTTTGCTTGGATTTCTCTAGCTCCGTCCTCCCTAACCTGGAGATAAATAAAAAAGGATGGTCCAGACCCCAGTGCTGGGAGCCACACCGGTCACCTCTGTTACCAGTCACCTCTGTTTGAGGAATACTGTACACATGCATTTAACTCATTCATTTCTTGTACTTTGTGAAAGGAATTGTAGGTTTGGTGGTAGGAAGGTGCAAAAAATACGTTCATAGAGATGCAGAGAGACCTATAGATGTATCGCAGTACTCTGTGGTCAAGGCTGTAGGAGAGGCATCTACAGCATTCTCTGGAACACAGGGGAGGCGCTGACTCCTCCTGCCCAGGGAAGGTAAAGAATACTTCCCAGAGATCTGACATTTAAGGTGGACCTGAGGGGTAGAGAACAAGAGAAAGAACATTCCAGGCAGAGGGAAGCCTAGGTAAAGGGGCAGTGGTATGAACGTGCATGGCAGGCTCCTGGAGAGTAAGAAGCTCACGGGCACTGCATCATGGCTGGTGAGATGACAAGTTGTTTGATGGTGAGACTGAGGGGACGTGGAAGAGCTGGCCGAGGTTATGCCTGTCTTCTCAGCTCATGGGTGTGGTCTTGCGCCTCGGGCCATGTGGAGTCTATAGTGGTGCAGAGAGAGTCAGTGGTCAATGCACTACCAAGTTGTCTTTTTTTTTTTTTTTTTTAATTAATTAATTTTTTTGGTTGCCACGCATGGCAAATGGGCTTTTATTTCACATGCATTTAACTCATTCATTTCTTGTACTTTGTGAAAGGAATTGTAGGTTTGGTGGTAGGAAGGTGCAAAAAATACGTTCATAGAGATGCAGAGAGACCTATAGATGTATCGCAGTACTCTGTGGTCAAGGCTGTAGGAGAGGCATCTACAGCATTCTCTGGAACACAGGGGAGGCGCTGACTCCTCCTGCCCAGGGAAGGTAAAGAATACTTCCCAGAGATCTGACATTTAAGGTGGACCTGAGGGGTAGAGAACAAGAGAAAGAACATTCCAGGCAGAGGGAAGCCTAGGTAAAGGGGCAGTGGTATGAACGTGCATGGCAGGCTCCTGGAGAGTAAGAAGCTCACGGGCACTGCATCATGGCTGGTGAGATGACAAGTTGTTTGATGGTGAGACTGAGGGGACGTGGAAGAGCTGGCCGAGGTTATGCCTGTCTTCTCAGCTCATGGGTGTGGTCTTGCGCCTCGGGCCATGTGGAGTCTATAGTGGTGCAGAGAGAGTCAGTGGTCAATGCACTACCAAGTTGTCTTTTTTTTTTTTTTTTTTAATTAATTAACTTTTTTGGTTGCACCGCATGGCACATGGGCTCTTAGTTCCCTGACCAGGGATCGAACCCACTCCCCCTGTATTGGAAGTGCGGAGTCTTAACCACTGGACTGCCAGGGAAGTCCCAACAAGTGATCTTCTGATAGCCCTTATCCCACGGTGTTTTAACATTAGTGAAGTGACCAGGCTGGGAAGCAGGGCATCTAATCTGAGCATGACCCAAGTTGGCCATACAGATGAGAAGGCTCTGACAGCAGAAAGAGCCCAGGCACTCTATCTAGATCAATGTAGGACTTTCATTGAAGAGCACTGAAAATCACAAATAGGCACCCAATATCCGTTGCACGACTATGCATAGGGGGCTTTCAAAAGCTAAAGAAGGAAAGGAAGTGGGCCAAAGTTTAAGGTGATCACTGGGCAGCCCTAGGTTTTGGCTAGCTAAAGAGCATGTGGGTCTGGGGAGGCAATCCTAGGAATCCGGCTGGTAAAGATCGTTTCACGCTAGCGTCCCTGAATTCACGGGTTCTGGGCTCTGCAACCCCACTTGTGATGACAAAGATTGAGAGGAATCTGACAATAAAAGTCACAGTATCATATAAACTTAAGAAATCTAGATAGAATTAACCTTAAGAAGTCTGTGTCCTAAATCGTTGACTCTTGAGACATCTACAGAACTACAGTATGACAATGGGGACAACTGTTCTCTATCTCCAGTGAAAGCAGTATAACGAGTTGACTTTTATCTCCTTGGAGGAGATAAAAGTTAGCTCCCTAGGGACTTTGCTGGCTGTCCAGTGGTTAAGACTTCACCTTCCACTGCAGAGGGTGAGGGTTCAATCCCTGGTCGGGGAGCTAAGATCCCACAGGCCTCGTGTCCAAAAAACCAAAACATAAAACAGAAGCAATATTGTAACAAATTCAATACTTTAAAAATGGTCCACCTCAAAAAAAATCTTGAAAACAAAGTTAGCTCCATAACAACAGTAGAAAAACTCTCAAATCCATTTCTCAGGAAAAGATTTAGATTCTTCTTGAGGTGGCCTTCACATAGGAAAGGCATGCCCGGCTTTTCCTGATGCGTGGTCGCCTACAGTAAGGATAAGTATTTAAGTCCTTCTAGCCCTGAATCTTTCCTAGGTATTACATTTGCTTTGGCAGAAAATTGATGTATAAGTAAAAACTCACACTTGAATCTGCATTAAATGGTTCTATTTAGCCTTAAAGATTCATATGAACCTGAAATGTCAGTCTTCTGTCCCCACTCACAGGTAACACCAGGCTTTAATTAGAACTAAGTAATTCAGCATCCCTCCTGTGCTTTTTCCAGTCTCCTCATTGTGGCTCTGTTTCACTGAGTTCTTATTTTCTTTTCATCATTCTTTGCTAATCTCTTCACACACTTGTTAGCCAAAACCATGGTATACACTCTTATCATCAGAATTCGTTTTGTGAAACCGGAAGCTTCTTAGAAAAACAGAGAGACTTTTAAAAATGTGTTTTCCAACTATTTCCTCTTAATCGCCCAGTCTATTAGATTTGGGAAGTCAGCTCTTGTCTCTAGAGTGGAGACAGTTACTGATGTGAATTCATGCTACATGGAAGGGATTTTTCAGCCATTGCTCTCATTGGCCTCAGGCTCATTATCTGGAAAATTGGAGAGGGATTTGGGTTACATGAACCATAAAGGTCATTTGTACATTCAACAGCTATTTATTGAGTTTTTATTGTGGACTAGGCACAACTTTGTCCTCTGGGGATTCAAGACATGAGAACAGAGAGAAGGGTGGCACTGAGTTCCAGGGAGGTCCCTGTCACCTCAGTCATTCTAGTGTTCTAAATATGGCGAATAGTAGGAAAATTGGTTGTGCAAGATGTATGTGGTGAAACCAGTGGTGTGCATAGTTAACACTCCCTGAAGCTGAATTCTTTGTTTTGGGTAAGAGCTGGGAAATTTATTGCTTCATAATATGGAGGGTTATTAGCACACCTGACTCAGATTTTCCAACTATAAGATTTCTCTGACAGTAGCCAGAGGCCCATGCAAAGCTGAGACCCACAGGAAAGCCGGAGTGGGTTTTATTTTCCATCATGGTAGTGTTTGTTCTGGGGCTTTTATCATCGAGTTAATAACAGTAGAGTAACAGCTTTCTGAGTTCCAGGCCCCTGCTAATTGCCAAGCATGCATGTGAAGGGTGGTCATAGTTTGTTCAAGGGGCGTGTTCCTGAAGACTTCTCAGTTGGTTACTTGTATCATTTAGATCTTGTATAATTTCACCTGGACCAGCTCAAAGGTCAGTAGGTGTTTCTGTTCAGCAGCTGAGACAGACCCGCCCTGCGGCTGTCAGTGGTTTCACCGGCTTTGTCACTGTGCACTTCTTGACTCTTTTTGTAATTTGGAGAGTTTGCATCATTTCAAGGTTTGGGCATGAAGTGACATTAATGCCATTTGTATGTGACTACAGTTTCCAGTTTGTCTAGTTCAGAGTCCCGTTGACTGTGACTAGACTGTAGCTCATTTGGTCCCGACACCTGTGCAGGAAGTAATGTCACTATCCTCACGTTAGTGAGGATAGACGGGGACATAGGCTCCCAGAGGTGACCTCTTGCCCAAAGGTGCAGCCTGGAAGTATCTTAGAAGGGATTCGAACTGTAGTCAGTCTGACTCCATGGCCTCGACTCTATGCGGAGAATTTCTGGAGAGATGAAATGATGGTGCCCAAGTTATATAGCTAGATATCATCTAAGTTGGGACTTGAACCTAGGCCTTTCCACTGGCTATTTAGAGCTCTCTCCATTCGTTCATCTGTCCATTCATTTGCTCATTCATTCATTCAAATGACAGTTATTCATTTATTTTTGGACCTACGTATGTTAGATTCCTGTTGCTGCTGTAACAAACTTAATGGCTTGAAACCACACAAATTTATTCTCTTATAATTGTGGAGGTCAAAAGTCTAAAATCACTGTACTGATGGGGCTGCATTCTTCCTGGAGGCTTCAGGACAGAATTATTTCCTTGCCTTTTCTAGACCCTAGCATTCTTTGGCTTTTGGCCTTTTCCTCCATTCTCAAAATACATCACTTCAAACTCGGGTTCCATTGTCATTTCTCCTTTTTTGGAGTTTGACTCTCCTCTGTCCCTCTTAAAAAGAGACTGTGATTACATTGGGCCCATCCCCATGATCCAGGATAATCTCCCCATCTCGACATATTTCATTTAATCACATCTGCAAAGTCTCTTTGGCCACAGGAGGTAAGGTAACACATTCACAGGTTTGGGGGATTAGGTAGGATGTGGACATCTAGGCGAGGGACATTGTTCTGTCTATCACACTAAATAACGCATGAACCCAGCAGGCTGGCAGTACCTAGCCGATGCCAAGCTAAGTGCTGGAGATACAAAGAGGCCTTTTCCTGGAAAGCTCAGTTTATAGGATGCTGGAAATTGGGGAGGGAAGGCAGATAATTAATTGAATATATGCAACAATGTGATAGGAGCCTACAAAGCAGCTTGCACAAGTTCTGGGAACAGAAAGGAGGATGCCACCAAGCCCACTGCACTGCTCTCTCCATAGACTCTTCCCCTGCCTAGGACTTCCTTTCAACAATCCTTTAACCTTTTCTTTTAGTCTCTGTTGTCATGCACTCAAGAGTCAGGCACCCCACAGCCTGCCTTTCTCAGAACATCTTATATCCCTGGTATTTTAATATAACCATCATACTGTCACGACACGTATGTTTGGTGCTTTACAGTTTTCAAAGTGCTTACACAAAATGGATCTCATTTGTTCATTTCAGCAGCCTCTAAATTAGATATTAACCTGCTCATTCTTAAGGATGGGTCTCAAAGAGGACTGTTTCAACTCTGGCAAATGCTAAGTGGTAGGACTAGAAATAAATCTCAGACTTCCCTAAGTGAGATACATAGAGTGAAACTGAGCAGTTATCAGTGGGATAATCGGATGGTGGAGCCTAACTTCCCAGCTCACAAGATCCTTGTCTCAAAATACAAAAATAAGTGAAAGGAAACTGAAATCAATTAATAAGCCATATAATGTTTATGCCTGACATTTCTTCTATGGGAGACACAAGCCCATGAGTAAGAGAAATATTGCCAGTATATGGAGGGAAAGTGATATACCTAGCACCCAGGATAGATTCCTTTCACTATGGGAAAATAAAAGACCTCAAAGGATTGTCTGTAGAGGAAACTGAAAAAGGAGAACCGTCTTCCATTCCTCTCTTGCTCTGTGTCTTTCTCTAGCTCATTCTTTCTAGGTATTTGGGGGTTTCTTCTGTATCATGTGATACAGTCTTGAAGCCCAGGTTACCATTTCATTTAGTTGAGTAGTTAGGAAACATGTTAGAAAAAACATTCATGATTCGATATGAACAGGGGCAATGCAGCGTAAATGAAATGGAGCAGCTAGCTGAGAGGACGATACACTTTCAGCTTCATCTGTCAAAATATTTCAACACAGGCAACCAAAGATACAGAGAATCGTTAATACTAATGATAGATTACCCATTAAAGTCCTCTCGTGTCTGTAGCTACCTTTTGTGCTGCTTTGCTGTAGCTGATAGATTTCCTCTTGTCTCTGCTTTTCTCTATGGAACATGAATTGAACCCATTAGCTTTATTAATTTAGAAAGAAAAAAGTGGACAGATAAATGGAAGCACTCATGAGGGGGAAAAAAACCTGCATGTGGTACAGCTTCTGCCACTAACGAGACTTTTGGCCTCAGACAGTCACTTAAACTCTCTGGGTTCCTCTTTTCTTTTGTATTTGTGATTGAAGAGGTTTTGGATTACTTTAGGGACCACAAACACAAAAACCTACAATTGCCAAATAATGTAAATGGTTAAAGTAGGCCAGGTATGAGAACAATTGTGTGTCCTCTGGGGGGTTACATTCTATTTTTCCACTTTTGATAAGGAAATAGGTACAGAGAGATGTGGTGTTTGCTTGTTTTTTTGTTTGTTATTCAAAGGCAAAAGTCTTGCTTCTTAAAACCATGCAGTCGCAACCTACACTTGGTTTAATTCCAAAGGGCAGTAGGGAGTGGTGGAGACTATGGCAGACTGACCAAAGAGCCTCTGTCTGGTCTGAAGGCAGCAGTCACAGCCCCACTGCAGCAGATCCAGATGACTCAGAATGCACACCGGTGTGGACAGATGGCCATACATTTCAAAAGAAGATGAAAGTTCAAGTTTTTATGAGCAGTTTCTTAGTCTGTAAATACTGGCTTATTTTTTTTTTATACATGGATTAAATAAAACACGGGCTAGACTCAGGGCAACAACCGTCTGCACAGAAAGATGATTTCAAGTGGTTTTTTCTTGCTTTTAGAACTGTGGGATTTTGATGCTTCTGTGCAATCCCGTGAGGCCTGGTCTACACAAAATGCAGCATGGAGCACATCACCCTACTGCGCTGTGCCCCCCGTACCACCCCAGGCCCCGCTTCTGACGTGTGCTGAGCAGCTGCTATGTACTGGTCAGAGTCTAGTCATTTCACAAGTGTGAGTTCACTGAATTTTCACAAGAAGCATTTGAAATGTCTCCATTATACAAAAGAGGAAACTGAGGTACAGAGCTGTTAGATTGCCTGCCCAGAGTCACACATCACCAGTGTTGGGTCCCTCAAGCGACTTGGCACCCTTTAGGCAGGCAGAGTAGGTCTCCACAAAGAGGGAGTGCAGGAACTTTGTCAGGAGGTGCAGTGTGTCATTGTCCCAGGAGAGGCACAGAGAGGTTGACATAGTGCACAGCCCTGTTATAACGGTGTCCACAGTCAGCTCTCTTCACCCCTTTACTCTTCCCATCTTCATGGAGAGCCCTGCCTGAGCTGTGTAGCTTCCAAACCCAGCTCCATCTCTTCTAATGACGCCATAAGCTCAGTTATTGATCCCTTAGCCTGTGTTTAAAGCAGTACGGTCTGATACCCAAGTAATTTCCATTCCAAGTGATCTAATTGAAAATCAAAATGACCTTTTCCTTAAATAGTTCCTTAAAAGTAGTCTCAGATGTGATTAATCAGGTTTTGCTTGGGGAAAGGGAACCTTTCTAGTCATCCTAAAATCTGTCAGTCATCAAATATATATCCAGATTCTTTTATGTACACAGAAAACATGTGACTGGGGCCTTCCTCATTGAAGCCCAAGTCATGCCTAGCAGAGATATTACTTTATTTCGTAAATTAGAATTTTTTTAATTGAAGTATAGTTGATTTACAATGTTGCATTAGTTCCACATGTACAGCAAAGTGAGCATATATATGTATATACATATATATATACACATATATATATTCACGTATATATATCTTCTTTTTCAGATTCCTTTTCCTTATAGGTTATTACAAAATACTGAGTTTAGTTCCCTGTGCTATACAGTAGCTCCTTGTTGGTTATCTATTTTTTATATAGTAGTGTGTATATGTTAATCCCAAACTCCTAATTTACCCCTGTCCTCCCCTTCCCTCTTTGGTAACCATAAGTTTTTTTCCTATGTCTATGGGTCTTTTTCTGTTTTGTATATAAGTTCATTTGTATCATTTGTTTTTAGATTCCACATTTAAGTGATATTATATGATATTTATCTTTCTCTGTCTGACATACTTCACATAATCTCTAGGTCCATCCATGTTGCTGCAAATGGCATTATTTCATTCTTTTTTATGACTGTGTAGTATTCCATTGTATAATGTACCACATCTTCTTTATCCTTTATCTGTTTATCTGTTGCTGGACATTTAGGTTGCTTCCATGTCTTGGCTATTATAAATAGTGCTGCTGTGAACATTGGGGTGCATGTATCTTTTCAAATTATGGTTTTCAAATTATATACCCAGGAGTGGAATTAATGGGTCATATGGTAGTTCTATTTTCAGTTTGTTAAGGAACCTCTGTACTGCTCTCCATAGTGGCTGCATCAATTTACACTCCCACCAGCAGTGTAGGAGGGTTCCTTTTCCTCCACACTCTCTCCAGCATTTATTATTTGTAGATTTTTTGATAATGGCTGTTCTGACCAGTGTGAGGTGATGCCTCATTATAGTTTTGATTTCATTTCTCTAGTAATTAGTGATGTTGAGCATCTTTTCATGTGGCTTTTGGCCATCTAGATGTCTTCTTTGGAGAAATGTTTATAAATGATAATTCTTATCAGGCATAGGATTTTTTTTTTCTACTTTTAACTTCACCTTCTTTCCCT
>NW_006792756.1:823854-829886 GCF_000442215.2 Lipotes vexillifer
CCCTATAATGACTTAAGTGTACCTTAGGCAAATTCAAAAATTTAAGTGCACTTGAAAGAAAAGTTAGGGTTGAAAAATTAAATAATCACAAAAGATACCTTTCTAAGAAAGCTTTTTTAAATAAGAATATTCCTACTATATTTAAAGTGTGAGTTTCCAAGCTTCTAATATAATAGCATATTTTTTTCTTGAGCATATGCAAAGGCAAGACAAAACTGCCATTTGTGGCTTTCAGGAGCTGCAAATTTCCTGACTCTGTTTTCTGGCTGAGTATCAGAATCACCTTAGGAAACCTTAATAGATTCAGCTATCCAGGCGCCTTCTTTTATCTTCAGACTTAGAATGACCTGTCTTGTTTGGCTATTTCTGAGTTTGATGGGTCATTTTGATTCCTCTGGTCCACATATGTGTTGGGGACTAGTGAGGGTACTTCAGAACCTATCCAGTCCACCACCCCTGTTTGCTCGTTTTGCAAAGGAGAAAATGGAAATGAAGTTCAGCGTGTGCTATATGCATTTCTACTGCATCTGTACTGATTCTTTCATTCACAGTACTTATTTCAGTAAGTGCCCTGGCAATTAATTAGCCAAGAGATCTGAACCCTTGAGAACTCTACAGAAAGCTTGACTGTAATTCATACAGATTATTCCAAAAAGTGTTTGTTTCTCTTTTTTTACCTAAACAAAATGTGGTGAACAAATGCGAATCAATAGGTCAGCAGTGAGTACATTCCCTGAGTGCACACCAGTTGGGAAAAATGATCTAAAATTCTGAGTGTTGAGAGAGTGGCTAAGTCTTTACACAGGTATTTATAAAATTCTGATACACAATGGGATGGGAAATATTTTTATTGAGTGCTTTTATTTACGTGGCCTGTAATCTGAGGAAGTCTCAAGTGCCTTTGATTCTGCTTGAAGAAATTTGGCCTTTTCTCTCAATTGCTGTGAACTTTGAATTGCTGCTGAAGTGGGTAATGGTAATAAAGGGAGTATTTTTATTGTGTGTTAAGTTTTAAAGGACTGAAACTGTTCCTCAAGGAAGCGGTTTTCTTCCTTCCTCTTTCTGTTTAGTTTTAAGCAACGTCCTCTCTTCATATAATAAGTTTAGATAAAGGAGGCAGGATTTCTTAAAGCCAAAGTGATGAGATTCAGTGCAGCCAAAATCATTGTCCTTCATAAAATACTCCTTTTCTCTTTGAAAGTATTCTATAAGATGAATGTATGATTTTACACCCTACAGAAATACTTCCCAGAAGTTTTCAAAACAGTCTCTGTTAGCACGCTGACCGAGGACAGGGTTCACCTCTGTAATTCCAAAGTCATACAAAATACTTTGAAAGGAATAGAGGAGTTTCAAATATCACTCAGTTTAAATAGTTACCTATATTCTTCTTGGAAATTTTAAATTCCTGGCTTAATAGGTTCTGACCCTTCTTTCTCATTCTCAATTTCTGCCTACATTCTGTGTGCAGACACGAATACGTTTCCTGTTAGATATTTTGACCCAGAGCTGAACTCTTATCAAGTAAAAGCAGAATGTGGTCTCTCTGTTAAAGCCTATGTAACCTATGAATAACATGGTGCCCCGAAAACTCACCTTCTCTTCATACAGGTGAGCTGCTTATTGTCAATGAACATGAGCTGCTTTCTTCAGCTCATCTCAGCAGAGGGCCCGGCTTTGTTTTGGAAACCCCCGACGGTGTCTCAGGTCAGGAGGTCGTATGGGTAGAAATCAAAGAACGTTGCCCTTTCGTAATTGTGTCGCTTGGGCAAACAGTTTGGGCACGTCAGATCATTAACCAGGCATATCAGTTATTTCTTCCTCTTAGGAAACAAATGAATTTCAACGGGGCAAAATCACGATGATATCAATCCTTGAACTTTGATCCTATTTTCTTAACTCATATGAGGCTACAAAACTAAATTTTATTTTTTTTAGGGCTTAGCTTATCAATGCTTTATGAGATGGAGATAAAATTGTGTGTGGGGGGGAAAATGGACAATGTTGGAATTAGGAAATAAGTAAGAAAGAAGTGGAAAGTGCCTGCTAGGAAACAAAAAAATCTTTTATTGCTGAGATCTCGCTTATACGGTAACCTTTCAGCTGTGTTGTCCTTACCGATTTTGCATGCACAAGCTAACACAGCATGGCAAGGAGAATCACCAGGTGTGGGGTGAGAGGAAAATGGTCTGGGTAGGGGTCTGCTGTCTGGGTTGAAGCCAGTGCAGGGTTCAGGTGTTCACTGGCCTGATAGGCACATCTGAAGAGGCAGGACCACAGCCCTTGCAGGCTTAGAATCTTGTACTTGAGCCTGACAACAGCTTCCAGGCTTGGGAAAAGTAGCCACCTGCCAAGAAAGGACCTTCCTCAAAACTCAACTATAAGAGGAGGGTTAGACGATGATCAGGTTCTCAACCCACCTGTGCCCCAGCCCAGACCAATTCCACAGAGTCTCCAGCAGCTGAGCCTGGGCCCTGGTGATTTTCAACATTTCCCCAGGTGATTCTAATATGTCACTAGGCTTGTGAATCGGTCAACACCCTGATCGGGAAGATCTTTTCTAGCCAACTCAGCTCTGTGAGGAGTGCAGGGAAAAGATTCATAAGGAAGTGTGACTTACAGGGTGAAGGGGAGGTGGAAGGTCAATGGAGATTCAAGGTTTGTTTTTCTTCCCACTGAGACTTTTGCTGTTGCCTGGAAGGAGAGGTTATCTAATCTAGTTTGCGTAAGGTTTATGCCAGCTGTGCCAGGTTCCAAAGCTGGAGGATTTGCACTCCCCCATGCACTGGGCTGTGTAAACACCTCAGGCTCGGGAAGGATGGAGACAGTGACTGAATACACATTGTCCCATGCCCGTCCCCCATGTCCGTCTGTTGGCCACTTATTCAAACATAGATGCCAGCAGTGCTGAGTTTTTCTTCTTGGCCCTGTGGAAAAACTAATTCAGATTAATAAAGGGAAGAAGCAATCTGAGAAAAGGAAAGTCGTAGACCATTAAAAAGAACGCCATGAGCTCTCGGTGGCCCCTCTCCTTCCAGAGACGTATAAGGGATTGTGGCTGGAGAATGCATGAAGGCGAATTTAAGTAAGAAAACATTTCAGAGTCAGAGAGACCTGGAAGCGGGTCCCATGTTTCTCACTCAATTTAGCTTTTGTCATCTCGGGTAACTTAATCGACTTGAGTCTCGCTTTTCTCTTCTCTGTAATGGGTAGAATAAGGCTAAACAGAAAGGTTGCTGTTTTCAAAGTGTGTCACTAGACATGATTTCATCTAACAGTTGGAGATAGTGTATGATAACGTGCATAACACATGTTAAGTATTCAACAAACAGTAGCTATTATTGTTAAACATCTAGCCTTATCTATCTACTCATCTATTCTTTCTCTTCATATACCCAGATGCTTCCTCTTACCCCACCTCACTCTAGCCTACCCTATTGGCTAGCACCACAGAAGGTGTGAAAAACCTAAAGGTTCAAAATTGGAGAACATGATGAAGCTATGAGAACTGTGGGCATTTCAGGGGGGCTAAACTCAGGATCAGGTCCCCTGACAGGACTGGCCTTTTTGGTGGTATCTTCTCCCATTGTGCAATCTTGTCACCCCCATACCCTATCTACCAATATTTTCTCACTTAGGTATGTTTCCCTGAAATTCCATCCGTTAAAGCATCATTCTATGTAAGAAATAAAGAATTAAGAAGATACATACTTAAGGGGAGTCCTTCACATGTTAGTGTGACCCAGTTAAATCTGCAGGCTTTGCTCTATCAACCCATCTGAGAAAACTGAAATTTAGAATTTGAGGCTTGGAAGGAAAGGAGACAGGAAAATAATTTTCCTAAAGTAATTTAGGAGCTTATAATCCCCTGTGTTTATTAAGTCTGGGTGAGACTTCACCTTGGAGAGGGGTACCAAGGGAGAAAGGTTTTAGGAAGCAGCATAGGGATACGGAAGGGAAGAGAAAGCCAGCAAAAGCAATGTACAAATTGCAACCATCATTTCTATGGTTTGCTAAGTGCCATATGCATACAAAAGAGTGAGAAACTTCTTTGTCCTCTCGCCTTCATATGCTCAGGACCCAGACCTCAGGCTGGGACTATCATAAGAAACCGTTGAGGGCCTGGTATGATCCTAGTGCCATTTACTTTATGCCTTCTGTGGAATGCACCATGTGTCAAACTGACAAGTTTAAAGGAACTTTTGGAGCAAGCCCATTGAATTGGGGTCTTAAAATGACTTAGATTCTTCCCCAGTTTAAATAAACAGCCAGATATCTGTAGCAATTCATGATGGTTCCATTGTTTTGTAAACTGATCAAAATAGATGTTTTTCCAAGTGTGTTCTGTTGGGTTTGCTACCACACCCTAATACATTTTGTATCTACGCTAAATTAATAAAGTAGCGCAGTAAATTCATTTCTCCCCATTAAAGCCAAGCCTATACCTTAGTCTGAATTAGTAAGCTTCTACTATAAGTGATGATCTGAAAACAATGCCATTGCAAGTGTTCTCTGACAGCCTTTTTTATTTCAATTACAGAATAACTTGTACATATATCCTTAAGATACTAACTAGGCTGTATTTCTCTTGAGTCATTATGTCTAATTTTTCTAATCCAACTATTATTGGATTTTTTTCTTCTCTGTGCATTTTTATTACCTCTTCTTTCCTGAGCATTTGAACATCACCATTGGAGGATCAGTAGTGAAAATTGCCACAATAATAATTAATACGTACAGCTTATACTTTCATGGCATCATCTCATTTGAACCTCATACACTAACCTTTCAAAATAGGAAGGGCAAAAAGTTCAAGTTCACTTTACAGATAGATGAAGAAACTGAGTTCCACAGAGGCAGTTGACTTTATAAGTGTCATACAGTGTCAGGTCACAGTGGACGTGGTCCTTTGATTCCAAGTCCTGTAGTCTCGTAGGGGTCGCATTAATTACATTCTCTACTAGTGGTTCTCATATTTGGCTGTGCCGTGGAATCATCTGGAGAGTTTAAAAAATTTATGATGTCCTGGTTCCATCCCAGGGATTCTGATTTCATTGATCTGGGGCGTGGCTTGGGCATGAGGATTTTTAAATCTCCACAGATCAATTCTAATGTGCAGCTTGGGCTGAGAACCACTGTGCTACAAGGCATTAGATTCAGCTGTATAATTTTCTTTCTTGCTCATCATGGTAAAGGTTCTTCCAACCAGGGTCTTCTTTTCATTAACCTACCGCCAGCATTTCCCTCAAAGTAGCCAACCTGCTGCCTCATGTTTAGGAAGCATATTGAGCTTCTAAAGAAGGTAGGAGTTGAGTGGGCCCTTGAAAGACATTAAAATTCAGATAAATGGAAAGGTCCTTTTGTTCTGTGGGTACTCTGATGAGAGACCGCAGAGGATGATGGGTATTCTGGTGAGGTACAGCAGAGGATGATGGGTATTCCAGTGAAGTACAGCAGAGGATTGTGGGTATTCCCATGAGGTAGAGCAGAGGATTGTGGGTACTATGGTGAGAGAAATCAGAGAATTATGGGTAAGCGGAAAGCCTTTAGAGGCCAACAGTATGGGTTCAGATCCTGGCCGAGCCACTCACAAGCTATGTAACATTTGAGGATTTACTTAAGCTCTCAAGGCCCTGGAGACCTTCCTCCCATTCACATTCAGCCCATGGGTTGGTAATGACCTCATTGCTGAGGGGGCAGTGAGGGATCAGAAGGCTGGCTGAGGCTTTGGGAGACCATGAGGACGTGCAGAAGGTAGGTGGGTCAGTGAGTTGCTCAGGAAAGTGATTGGAGGATAGGGTGGGCCCAGTTCAGAGGCCCAGACCAATGGAGTGAGAGCTAGTGGACATTTCTGGGGAAACAGAAACCCTGCTGGTAGGAAGGCCTTGCTGGAGATGGAAAATTGCTTCACTTGCATAAATAGGAGGGACCCGTGGACACAAAGAAAGAAAGACAAGATTCTAAATTCACCCTAATTAGTGTTGTCTGTTAACTGAGCTTGAGGCCTACTTTCCTTTTTTTTTTTTTTTTGC
>NW_006792756.1:829971-849437 GCF_000442215.2 Lipotes vexillifer
GTCCCCTGCATCGGCAGGTGGACTCCCAACCACTGCGCCACCAGGGAAGCCCTACTTTCCTTTTTAAAAATGCTAACGAGGGCTTCCCTGGTGGCGCAGTGGTTGAGAGTCCGCCTCCCAATGCAGGGGACATGGGTTCGAGCCCTGGTCCGGGAGGATCCCACATGCCGCGGAGCAACTAGGCCCGTGAGCCACAACTACTGAGCCTGCGCGTCTGGAGCCTGTGCTCCGCGGCAAGAGAGGCCACGACAGTGAGAGGCATCGCGATGAAGAGTGCCCCCGCCCCTTGCCACAACTAGGGAGAGCCCTCGCACAGAAACGAAGACCCAACACAGCAAAAATAAATAAATAAAATAATAATTACATCTGCAAACATCCTTTAAAAAAAAAATGCTAACGATTAGCAAGTTTCAGAGAGTTACCGAACTAAGACTTTGTCCTTGACATAATGCAAGGCAGAGCCTGGAAGGACAGTGTAAACTTGTCAGAGAGGGTGTGGGCAGTCAGGCCCCAGGGCTGCTCCTCGCAATGAGTTCCTCAAACCCCTCTCAGCCCAACAGGTTCAAAACCTTCCACTTGAAAAAAACCTTCCACTTGGAGCTGAGTTTCCAGCATGGCCTGAACCATAATTGCTTCTGACTCTCTTATCAGTGTCTGGGGTCATTCTGGACACGCAAAGCCACCTGAGTTTGATGGGCTGAGAGACTGAGAAAACTGAGCAGCATCCTTACTGCGTAGCAAGAGCTACAGCCAGAGTGCTTCAGAGCTGGTGTCTTTAGTGATAGGAAAAGTCAGTAAAGGGATGATCTGGTATCTTGGAGACCAGGGCTGCTTGGAAGGGGTTGGATCATTTCATATTGTATTAGGGTAGCCAAGAGCTTAGGACGTTTTTACCAACTGTTCATTGTGATGTTGCTGTGTACCTGGTAGCCAGCCTCTGTTCTCCGTGATTTTCTAAGGAAGCAGTTGTAGTGTGACACGTGAAGGTCAATCACTGTACAGAGATGAACAGGATAGTTAGCAAGTCTCAGGTGCTCAGAAGGAGGAAAGTTACCTCCAGTATCCAGCTACATCATTTTGCACGTGAGGAAACAATGTCACAGATACCCAAGGGGCTTGATCAAGGCAGCCCTGCCCATGAGTGGCACACCTGGGATGAGAAATCTGCTCAGTAGCTAGTTTTATGCTTCCTCCCTCCCTGTGGCAACAGAAAGTTGCTTAGCACTGAGATGACAATCACTGGGATCTAGAAGACGCTTTGTAGGAGTAAGTTGGGAGACTTCTGGGAGAGCCTTTTGTTTCAGGAACCAGAACTTGGCTGGTTCATTATTCTTGAAACGCACAGAGATTTTGCATGAAGAAAATGCTTGCTCAAGTTTTTTATGCACATTTATGTTGCTTTTCATATGTATGTGTGTGTGTATATGTATATGTGTGTGTATATATATAATATTCTGACTTTCCTAATTGTCTATTAGGATCATGCTTATTTCTTGCTCATTTATCTGAATCTCCTTCTCTCTCTCACCAAGATGAATCATCTGTCAGGGTTACAGGTTGTCTTCACCAAGTAGCTCTTTGTCTACACCCACTGTGGCTGTAGGCAGCTTGTCAGGTTGTACGTCCCACTCGATGCCAAAGAAACACCTCAAGTGATAGCTTTCTGCCACTTTCAGGGGTTAGGGATAAAAATAAGAGTTTTAATGTCAAAATGCACACCAGGACAACATCGCTGGCAAGATTTCTTCCATCAAATGCTCAAACAGTTGGGCCCTATGCTGTGCATTGGGTTTTGCCTGACTAGAGAGAGCAGGTATTATGTAAATTATACTAGAAAAAAAAAAGTAATATTCTTGCTTTATCCTTAAGTTCCATTTAGGTGCAAATAAGTGAAGCTGCTCTCTGTTCTGACATGAGCCCCCAGGAGAATTAACTAGATAATCCATCTCTGACTTTCAAAAGTACAACTAATGCACCACATTAGAGCTTTTCTTTTAGGTAACTCCAGGAAGGAGAAAGCAGGGAGGAACTGAGATCTTGATTAGGAGTATGCCTGCGAGTCTCCAGAAATTCCCAGGGCATTTTAGGGTAGACAGCTATATGGCTTAAAAGGGCTTCTTTGTGAGATGTGTGTGCTGGGGCTGTCCCTTAAAGCATAAACATGCAAAATCTCATTTTCTAGGAGTGGAAATCAGTGTAGTAGTGCTTTCACCGTTTATGCAAATGGTTTACCAGTCCATTGCTTTATCTTTCTGGTAGCAAAATTCTGGCTTAAAATATTGATAGTTTTCTGTTGAAAGTACTTAAGAATATTTAAGTAGCTCAGCATTAAGCTTGTGCACAGTGTCATCAGAGGTAAATCGGGGCAATGTCATCCCTCATTCAGCGCGATCACATTCAACAGCACTGGACGTTCATTAAATGTTTTGTGTGCTGTGCAAGGTGTGGTGATGGGGGTGTGATATATAAAACATTCCAACCCCTGAGAGTCTTACATTATAACTGGGACCTACTAAACTGCATATAACATCTGTTTACTGAATGATAAGTTTGCTTCTCCAGATGAACTATTATTTTTTATAATAATAATTATTATTACTATTATATTGAATTTGAACACTTAAAGAATTCTTTCATGGCAGAGACTTCCCAATTCAGTTTAACAAACTCAGAAGATAACATAAATATTTATCTGCCAGTAATTGTCAAAGCAAGAATATATATATATAGTATTGATCATATTTTCTGAAACAAATATTTGGATACATTGGTCACCTGACCCTATGTATTTATGGGAACAGTGGGATAGAAAATTTTAAATTGCTTAAATTTACTTTAAATTAGCATTATGTCCACAAACCGCAGACATATGGCCGTTGAGATGTATATAAAGACATCAGTAATATAGGCACCCATCCACCACTAACTAGTCAGTGACTGAAATTACTGGTTCATTTTGGGATGGCCTTTGCTTAGGCCACAGCTTCCCTCTGGAGGCTATCTGGCTCCTCTGTCCCATGAATTCTCTCAGAAAACTAGGATGATGGGAGAGAGGCCTTAGAAGAGGAAAAGAGAGAGAGATTTTGAATACAAATTTTGATGTCAACTTACGAATAATTTTTAACCATGTCCAAGCATTTAAGTATAGCACTAACCACTGAAATTCCCCATCTGCATAACAGTCTTACCGTTTTTGGTTTCTTTCTGCTCGGGTTACACTCAGACAACTATTTATGGGCTACAAGGACATCATTTTTATTGCTAATTTTTTTAGCTGTCCAGCCACCTGAAGCATGCCTTTAATGAAAATTATAGTTCATCCTATTCCACAGTAGAGTTTCCCTTTAAAGTATCTGGAATTGAACTTTTTTTTTAAGGAAATAAATGTTGCTGATAGATGGAACAGGCAATAAAAGCATCATCTGAAAATTTATTAATGTACCTTAGCAGAGCTGTTCAATATGGAAGATAGTTGGCAGTACTGAGGAGTGTTTTGAGTGAATAATGTGGAGTAGATGTGAATTGATACGCCAGTGGTCGTGGTTCATATTAGAGACATAAAGAAAACACTTTTATCTCTTATCCATCATACACATTTAATCTTGGGGGTTTTTACTGTGTTCCGAGTTCACTTTGTAAGTCAAATCCAGGGATGAAAAAGAAGAGTTTTATATGTTTTGCCTGACAGTAGTAACGCTAAACCGTGAACAAATTGGGATGTGCTTTTAAAACCCTGTGATTTATCTGACGCTCTTTTTCCCCCCTTAAAATTTAGTATGCTAGGTCCTGAACAAGAGCTGCTTAGCGGTCCCTGGGAATGTTGTTAGGGTATTTGCCGAAGTGCTCTCTAAAGTGACAATATATTCTGTGCACCCTTCCCACCACCAGACAACAAATGAGTAAATAAATCACAGAAGCGGAAGTCACCAGGGCTCACTGGGGCGGCTGTCAGCCAGACGGCGGGCCTCTACGTTTTCATTTAGCTTGTAGTAGGTGTGTGTTTATGTTTTGAACTAATTGAATCATCGTTAACTACGGAAGTGGCCGTGGTTTGTTAAACCTGTTGTGCTAATAGTCATCTGAGGCCAGATCTGACATCTCTGATAAAATCGTCCACTCCCTGGAGAAATGGTCAGGGAACCTGGGGAGAGATGCTGTAGCAGCATATGGCTCATGGTTGGATAAAGAGCACAGATTCGCAGGTAGAGTCAGCAGTAAGGCTAAATCTATGGGTGCATGGGAAAGTCCAAGAGAAGGAACTGGGTCCGCGAAAAGAGCATGACACTTGAAATTACACTGTAATTAAATTCTGGCTGTGCCACTACCTGTTAACAGGATGCTTCGTAACCTATTGGAGCCTGTTTTCTTGTCTGTAAAGGGCGCCCAGAATATTTGTCCTATGTCCCCATGGCTGTGAGTGTGTTAAAGGGTATACATGAGGTGGTTTGGTTTAACTCTGAGGTGTTACACAAATATTAGATGCTATTTATCATGTCTTTTGTGTTCTGGAAAGAGCTTAATGTTTCAGGCTAACGCTACCAAAGTCTCTTCCTTATGTGATCAGTCCTAAATTATAGATTTTTACATTTTTAGTACAAATTAGTAGGTGGATTTAACACACGGCTGGATATCCAAAATGAAAAACAAATTGTTCTAACTTCTTTGACTGACTAGCTTTCCAAAGTCGGATAGTTGGTTGTCTCTTCATATTCCCATGGTTTCATTTTGCCATCTTCAAGTTAGAAAGCTACGTGTACTTGAGGTGGCTCCCTTCCCTTCCCCTTTCCTTCCCCTCCCCCTGCCCCATCCCGCCCTCCTTCCCTCCCTCCCTCCCTCCCTCCCTCCCTCCCTTCCTTCCTTCCTTTCTTCCTTCCTTCCTTTTCAGTGTTAAAAGATAATGGCAGTCTCTGTCAGAAAAAGAATGAATGAGCTAGAACACAGTATAACTATTATTATCAGACATGCAGTGTTTCTATATGCTGGCTTTGTGTTGGCCATCAGAATTCAAAATAATAAAAATAGAGAGATGAGTGAATTTTATTTTTTTTAAAGTCTTGCAACCAGAAGATACTTAAAATTATTCCTCCCATAAGCTCTTTTCACAGACAGGACTCATGTTGGGCATGAGTCCTGTGAGTGTTACAAGTATCTTTCACTAAATTCCAATTCTAATGTTGCTTACCAGGCCTTTCCTTTCTTACAGGCAGGGAATGAAATGTGCTAAATGCAAAGGTTAGATTAGGTGACATCTATCGAGGGCCCAAGAGAAGTACACAGAAAAAAAAAAAAGGGTTTTTTTTTGTTTCTTTTTTTTTTTCCCCCAAGGAAGACAGACAGACAGACTCTCTGGAAAAGAAGCACAAAGATTTTATTACACAAGATATCTTCTAGGCAGCTCTAACCTTAATGGGATTCTGTATTTACATTCCTAAACTTCAAAAGTGTTTAAATACTTATTCTTCTAAATTGAGTTTTTACAGATGATCAAAATTGTAGACATTTAAAGCTAGAAGGGACCTTTGAGTTAGTCTATTTCTGTGCATTCTATTCAAAGATGAGGAAATTGAGGGACAGAGAAGTTATGTGACTTGACTAAAATCACACAGCTGGTTAGTGGCAGAGCTAGGACTGGAATGTAGATTTCTTATTTCTACTTGTTCTAAAACTAAAATGGGTCTCTGTTCCCACCCTGGATAAGAATAGGTCATAGTGAGATGGAACTTGATGGACCTCAAGAAACATGTGAGGCTGACCCTCCTTGTATCCTATCAGATGAAAAGCCAAAGTATGTCCACATGTGACACACACTGCCTTTTTCCTTTGCCCAGATTTGTGTTCTTTAATTTTATCCTCCCAGTCCTGGGCTCAGACCTAGTGTCACTCCCCCAGTGATGGGGTTGAAGACGGCAGGGCCACCATGTTGAGGCCAAGCGTATGCACCAGGCACCCACACACACCTGGTGGGACTGAAAGAAGGGTGGGGAAGGCAATAAACTTCTTTTATTACTTTTTTGTATTATAGAAATTATGAGCTCATTGTCACAACCAGTTGTCAGTTTTCTACCTCATTTAGGACACTGGTAGACAGATTTCTCTCTATTGTTTATAAAAACAATGGGCGGGCAAGCATTATTTTTAAATTAGGAAGACTTTCCAAGCAGGGAAGTTGTTTTCCTCCCATACTGGACACATAGAACCTCTCTTTGAACCTTATTGTCAGTGACTGTGGAAGCCATTGAAAGTAGTTACATGCTATTAATGCCATCTGCTTCTATGAAAAGGAACCAATATAACATGGTGGGCACTGGAGTCTCCGAACTCAAATGGAAATTTCCCGAGGGTTGCTCATCACACTAATACAGAGTAGTTTCTGTGGTAGGTCAACATCTGACATCTATTACTGAAGGATTTAGCAATTTATGGGTGAATATGCCCAGTTTCCCTGGCTTACACCTTCTGTCCCAGTATACTATTCATAGCTACAACAGCCTTTACTCTCCAGTAGGTATTAGTTTAGATGATTAATTATATGTTCATTCTACATTCTATGTTAATCACAAGAATTAAATCAAATGGGCAACCTCAAAAGTTTTTCTAAAGTAAAAATGGCTTGTGTTCTATATCGGAGCATCTTTGTCTAGAGGCTCTTAAACTTTGGCATAGGTTAGAATTACCTGGGGTGCTCTCTAAAATTACAGATCCCTGACCCCACTCCTAGCTATTGTGATTCACTGAGGCCAGAGTCGGCCAAGGTATCTGCGTTTTAAACAAGCAACACTTCTTTCCTCCCCTTACCCCATGAACTGCTGCCAGCGGCTGTCGGCCCACTCCCTGAACAATAGTGACCTAAGAAAATATTAGTTATTTGTCATCGTTGGAGTAACTGCATGCTAAAGAATCAAAATCACAAGATAATTTACAAACTATGAGGTCTCGTTTTGTGAAATTGTCGCTTTAATCATGGTTGAGTCGACTCGTGCTTAGACTATTGCTGTAGCATCTTACTTCCCCACATCTATGTTAACCTCCCTCCAATCCACCCTCCACACTGTACCAGAGAGCTCTTTCGGAATACAGATCCTACCATGTCAACCCCCTCCCACCTACACACACACACACACACACACACACACACACACACACACACGAAAATAGTCAATGGCCATTAGAGTTAAGGCAGTATTCCTTAACCTGTGGCCTGGCCCCATTAGCCCATCCAGCCTCACTTTCCTCTCCAGCTATACATACACTTCCCTCCCCAGCTATTCAGACTCTTTTTGAATTGCCCTCCCATCCTTCCACCTCATGGTCACTTCCTGGTTGACTTCATGGTGGTAACCATGGGCATTTGTTTTCCTGAGTTCTCTCGCATCCCTCTAGTATTGATTTTTGAAGCCCCTGGAAACTCTTCTAACCAAACACACATCACAGTACTGTTTTACATTTGCTAGTGACATATTGATTACTGTCTCCTTCCACAAGACTGTAAGCTCCATAAGAACAGGCTCCACATGTGTTTTTATTCACCTTTGTACCCCTGGCATCTTCCACAGTGCCTGGCACTCAGGAGCTGCTCAGTACGTATTTGTTGGATGGGTGCATTAATTAATTAGTTATGAAGTAAGGTGACCTCTTGAAACCTTCCCTGAATCCCACTGTGCTGGGCTGGGGGAAGCTGATGACCAGAAGATGAATAAGAAACATTTTGGGAAAGGGTCTTATGATCACTTTCCTGCATAATGTTTTTGACTGAACAGTAGCTGTCCGTCAGTGAGGGGCTATCCTGCCTGCTCTCTGGAGTAACTGAGCCCCCTGGACTGTCATCTGTCTGAGCTGAACTGATGCAACCCAGAGTTTTGTGTTGATCTGGATCGGTATTATTTTACATAGGCCTGATGACGCTGACTACTTGAGAACAAAAGATGAGGGCTCCCCCAAAGCTGAATCATTGCCCTGGTAGCCACCTAGAGAAACTTATAGCTCCAAGGATTGCTTTATGTACTGACAAGGCAAAGTTTGATTTAAACCCTTGGATACTAACTGAACTTCTAATCTCTAGCTTCCTGCATACCGGCTGGTATTTGTTGAGGGCAACAAGCTTATGGTCTCGACCATGTATGAAAGTTGTGGGGAGTGAAAGTTGTTTGTGTGGTGGCCTCACTTTTATAGAACTCACTGTTGATTAAAGTCCATAAAGAACTGAAACGTGAAAACAGGTCATCTCTGGAATCAACTTATTCTTGTCACAGTTTGGCATCCTCAGGAGTGGGCTTGGCTCGTTTGTCTTGTTTCTCTCTTAGAGGTTTATATGAAGAATATATTTTATTTAAAACCGTATGTTTCTGAGCTCTGTCTTGCTCTCTTTTTACTAGGTAAATCACCAGTGATCCATTAGCAAAGGAACTAAAATTTCTGATTGAAATGCGTTATTTATGTGTAGATAGAATACGTATGCTTAATTTTTAAATATATGGGCATGCTTTTTGAGTATAATATAAATTCAACAGGTGTCCTTTCTGAAATTCACAGTAGTGATCCGTCAGTAGGGTATAGCCATATTTCCAGCTCTTCCAAATCTTCCTTTCCCTTCTACCTCATTCTTTCCACTTATTTTCCTCTTTTGCTCATCTACTTACTTAAAATATGTCCTTTCCATTTGTCCTCTTTCTCAATATTACATTACACTCTAACACTCTCATTGGTAAGTGATTAAAGAGACAAGAGTAAAGAAAAGGATAGGACGGATAACTCTGCAGTACTTACTGGATTTGTTTTAGGGCATTTTAGAATTAGAACACAATGAAATGTGCTTTTTGGTCAATGACTAGCCTGAGCAGTGTACAGATATGGCTTTCTTTCCTGGGCAGTGTCCCTTCAGAGCAGTCACGAGCCTCCTCTCCACCTGTAGAGGACATTGGTGGCACCCTGCGCGTACCTCAGAACCATCCAGAGTGCCCCCACGATTTCTAGCTATCAGTGTCTGTGTTGAAGGGCACTTTTATGTGAGAAGTATTTTTAAAAAACCTTACTGCCTGTGGCAGGCTGGAAACTGACACCCCAGGAGCTGCCCCCAATTACTGATTCTTACAGGTTGGTGCATAAATGTCCCAACCCCTTAGCCCCTGGGGTGGGATGATTCTGAGGCCTGTGTTCTGCCCCATTTCCCTGAGATTCCCGTGGATTTCACTTCAGTTGCTTAGTAGTGTGCTCTTCTGTGGCTCCCTTCTCTGAGTCAATTCCTTACTCCTGTTTTCTGCATTCCTCAAATGAACTACATGCACTCAACTCTTTGTTCTTTAAGAACCCAACCTAGACACTAACTAATGATTTAGCAATACTAACTGGGAAATTAAGCTGTGAAGTGATATTTTGCAGGGAACCACATTCAAAAAGCCTTGACTTTTCCATCAAAGCCCTTCATCCTCTGCCTTCTCTGCTTGGGAGACCCCTTCCTACCTTCATACCACCTTTGCTGCCATCTCTGGTGCCACCTGTTCTCTTTAGTTCTTCAAACAACTCAGTTTTCTGTATCTCGAAAACAAGGCTTCCACTTGTCTCTTCAGTGCCCTTTGGCTGTAGTTCTTTATATTTTGTTCCCTTCGCTGCCACTCTTTCAAATAAGCATCTAAGAAAATTACTTCTATTTTCTCTTTTCACTTTTTGCATAACCACTGACAATTTGGGTATCACCATCATATTTGAGTCAAATAGCTCTCAAGTCCCCACTAACAACCTTCTTTTTACAAAACGTAGAGGTCCTTTTTGTGTTCTCTTGTCATTTCTGTTACCATTGAGCATACTGATAACATTTCCTTCCTGAAAATTGTGTCTTGAGTAATTGAATTCTTAGAACCTTAATATTGCAAGGGACATTTAGTCCAACCATTACATTTTACATCTGGGGGAAACGGAGGACTGAAAAGATCTCTTGATTTGCCCAGCAAGGAGCAAAAGTGCACCTGACCTACCATCCAGTATGAGAACTGCTTTTGGTAAGTCCTTATTCCATACTTTCAGAGTATTCATAATTTTTATTCCTTCTGATAGAAAACCCTCCCAGCTGGTCTCCTGGCTCCTTCGCTCCTCAGCCCACTCTCCATTGTAACAGGATGCTGTTTCTAAAATGTAAATCATAACCTATCGCTCCCCTACTTAGCCTCCAATTCCTCTTTACTTAAAATAGAACCCAAACCCCTTTCCATGCCTTGCAAGAACCCCATATGGTCCAGCTCTCTCTCTCTTCTCATTTCCTGCTATTCTTACTCTTAGAGTCCCTATATGCTCCTTCACACGGACTCTCCCTCAGCTGGTCAGCAAGGCAGTTAGCGCTGCCACTCAGTACTTGCTTTATTATTTCTTCTCTTTGGAATGTTTTTGTCCAGGACCATTGCATGGCTGCTTCCTTGCCATTCCCATTATGTGGTCTCAGCTTAAATGGCCACCTCCTCAGACATGCCTTACACCAATGTCACATCTCATACTGTCTGTAAACATACCACTGGTTACAATTATATAACTTACTGATTTGCCTTGGAGTGTGCCATGTTTCCCACAATTAGAATACAAATTCATAGAGTACAGGAACTTTGTCTTTGCCATACCTCCAGCACCTGGACCATCGAATGGCCAATCGTTTGCGTCCAATAAACATTTGTAGGATAAATAAATGAATTAATGAATGATATCTGAATGTTTCTTTCTCATTTCCAAGAACCCTTTCTTTTACTCTCCAATTCTATTACTCAACTACCTCTCAGTGTTTCTTGCAATAGAATCAAACTGGTTTCCGCATGAACCAATAAGGACAAAATGTATTCCTCACGGGGGGGCCTTTGTCACAGTTTTCTCTTTGACCAAAAATCCCATCCTATGCCTCTCTAACCATTCAAGTGGAATCACTCCACCAAAACATAAGTCATGTTCCATTTCCACGAAATTACACCTCCCAGTCATCACTGATCACCCTTTCTTCAATTATGTAAACTGACCCTTACATTTTATGTAACCTAAACACTCATATATAATCTGTACTATCTTGAATTGCGTCCAGTTCCTTCATATAATAATATTCAGGCACTGTGCCTAGACAGTGGAATGTGCACGTGTGCATAAGTACTGCCTATCCTCATTACTTTCGGACTTGGTGAAGTCACTCCCTAAAATTTATTTGCAATCCCGAAATCAAGCCCTGCAGTGCTTTCATGGTCATTCATGGACATTCACAGAGGAGTGAAAACTTTAATCATCTGACACCTGTGTCCCCAGCTTAGGTCAACCAAAGCAATGCCCTGCCTTCTTTTTTAAGCTCTTCAACTGGAAATGTGTCCTTTTTGTGCTCTATTTTGTGACACTTTTTTACGTTTTATGCTTTTTGTGAGTGGTCTTACTGTTGAAAGTGGCCCCCAGGCATAGTGTGAAGTGCTGTCTAGTGTTCCTAAGTGCAAGTGGTCTGTGCTGTGCCTTGTGGAGAAAATGGGTGTTAGATGAGCTTTGTTCAAGCATGAGTTATAGTGCCATTGGCAGTTAGTTCAGTGCTAATTAATCAACAATATATATTAAACAAGGTGTCTTTAAATAGAAACACTCATAAAACAAGATTATGTATTGATTAATGATGAAACTGTTGCAACCAGAGGCCTCCAGAAACCTAACCCTATACTTCCCCTAGGAACAATGATTCAGTATTTGTTAATCCAGTGCTCGTGACAACTTTATAGAACACACCGTGAATAATGAGAATTGACTGCAGATGTGAGTATATTATATATGTGGCTGTTAGCCTCATTTAGGGATTTAGGAGACAAAGAACCCAAGAGTTACTGAAATTAAGTAGTTTGCCCAAGATTATTTGCCAAGCTGATAAATGGTAGATCTGGAATCCAGTTGCTATATTCCAAACTCTTTTGACTTTCATTTGATGACACCAGTGGCTTTTCTTTGTTTGTTTGATTTAATTAGCTACAGGATCCTAATTATTTCAGGATCTATATGTGTGTGTGTGTGTGTGTGTGTATATACATGCATATATATACAAAATAGAGGTAGATGATATTTTTTTAATATCTTTATTGGAGTATAATTGCTTTACAATAGTGTGTTACTTTCTGCTTTATAACAAAGTGAATCAGCTAAACATACACATATATCCCCATATCTCCTCCCTTTTGCATCTCCCTCCAACCCACCCTATCCCACCCCCTAAGTGGTCACAAAGCACCGAGCTGATCTCGCTGTGCTGTGCAACTGCTGCCCACTAGCTATCTATTTTACATTTGGTGGTGTATATATGTCCATGCCACTCTCTCACTTTGTCCCAGCTTACCCTTCCCCCTTGCCCCTCCCCGTGTCCTCAGTCCATTCTCTACGTATGCGTCTTTATTGCTGTCCTGACTCTAGGTTCTTCGGAACCACTTTTTTTTTCTTTTTTTTAGATTCCATATATATGTGTTAGCACAGGGTATTTGTTTTACTCTTTCTTACTTACTTCACTCTGTATGACAGTCTCTAGATCCATACACCTCACTACAAATAACTCAATTTCATTTCTTTTTGTGGCTGAGTAATATTCCATTGTATATATGTGCCACATCTTCTTTATCCGTTCATCTGTTGATGGACACTTAGGTTGCTTCCATATCCTGGCTATTGTAAATAGTGCTGCAATCAGTATTGTGATACATGACTCTTTTTGAATTATGGTTTTCTCCAGGTATATGCCCAGTAGTGGGATTCCTGGGTCGTGTGGTAGTTACATTTTTAGTTTTTTAAGGTACCTCCATACTGTTCTCCGTAGTGACTGTATCAATTTACATCCCCACCAACAGTGCAAGAAGTTTTCCTTTTCTCCACACCCTCTCCAGCATTTATTGTTTGTAGATTTTTTGATGATGGCCATTCGCACTGGTGTGAGGTGATACCTCATTGTAGTTCTGATTTGCATTTCTCTAATGATTAGTGATGTTGAGCATTCTTTCATGTGTTTGCTGGCAATCTGTATATCTTCTTTGGAGAAATGTCTACTTAGGTCTTCTGCCCATTTTGGACTGGGTTGTTTGTTTTTTTGATATTGAGCTGCATGAGCTGCTTGTATATTTTGGAGATTAATCCTTTGTCAGTTGCTTCATTTGCAAATATTTTCTCCCATTCTGAGGGTTGTCTTTTCATCTTGTTTATGGTTTCCTTTGCTGTGCAAAAGCTTCTAAGTTTCATTAGGTCCCATTTGTTTATTTTTGTTTTTATTTGCATTTCTCTAGGAGGTGGGTCAAAAAGGATCTTGCTGTGATTTATGTCATAGAGTGTTCTGCCTGTGTTTTCCTCTAAGAGTTTGATAGTGTCCAGCCTTACATTTAGGTCTTTAATTCACTTTGAGTTTATTTTTGTGTATGGTTTTAGGGAGTGTTCTAATTTCATTCTTTTACGTGTAGTTGTCCAGGTTTCCCAGCACCACTTATCGAAGAGGCTGTCTTTTCTCCATTATATATTCTTGCCTCTTTTATCAAAGATAAGGTGACCATATGTGCGAGGGATTATCTCTGGGCTTTCTACCCTGTTCCATTGATCTATATTTCTGTTTTTGTGCCAGCACCATACTGTCTTGATTACTATAGCTTTGTAGCATACATAGTCTGACGTCCGGGAGACTGATACCTCCAGCTCTGTTTTTCCTTCTCAAGATTGCTTTGGCTATTCGGGGTCTTTTGTGTTTCATACAGGTTACTTGGAAATTTTTTGTTCTAGTTCTGTGAAAAATGCCATTGGTAGTTTGATAGGGATTGCATTGAATCTGTACATGGCTTTGGGAAGTATAGTCATTTTCACAATGTTGATTCTTCCATTCCAAATACATGGTATATCTTTCCATCTGTTTGTATCGTCTTTAATTTCTTTCATCAGTGTCTTATAGTTTTCTGCATACAGGTCTTTTGTCTCCTTAGGTAGGTTTATTACTAGGTATTATATTCTTTTTGTTGCATTGGTAGATGGGAGTGTTTCCTTAATTTCTCTTTCAGATTTTTCATCATTAGTGTATAGGAATGCCAGAGATTTCTGTGCATTAATTTTGTATCCTGCTACTTTACCGAATTCATTGATTAGCTCTAGTAGTTTTCTGGTAGCATCTTTAGGATTCCCTATGTATAGTATCGTGTCATCTGCAAACAGTGACAGCTTTACTTCTTCTTTTCTGATTTGGATTCCTTTTATTTCCTTTTCTTCTCTGATTGCTGTGGCTAAAACTTCCAAAAGTATGTTGAATAAGAGTGGTGAGAGTGGGCAACCTTGTCTTGTTCCTGACCTTAGTGGAGATGCTTTCAGTTTTTCGCCATTGAGGATGTTGTTGGCTGTGGGCTTGTCATATACGGCCTTTATTATGTTGAGGAAAGTTCCCTCTACACCTACTTTCTGCAGGGTTTTTATCATAAATGGGTGTTGAATTTTGTCAAAAGCTTTTTCTGCATCTATTGAGATTTTCACATGGTTTTTATCCTTCAGTTTGTTAATATGGTTTATCACATTGATTGATTTGCATATATTGAAGAATCCTTGCATTCCTGGTATAAACCCCACTTGATCATGGTGTATGATCCTTTTAACATGCTATTGGATTCTGTTTGCTAGTATTTTGTTGAGGATTTTTGCATCTATGTTCATCAGTGATATCGGCCTGTTGTTTTCTTTCTTTGTAACGTCTTTGTCTGGTTTTGGTATTAGGGTGATGGTAGAATGTGTTTGGGAGTGTTCCTCCCTCTGCTATATTCTGGAAGATTTTGAGAAGGATAGGTGTTAGCTCTTCTCTAAATGTTTGATAGAATTCACCTGTAAAACCATCTGGTCCTGGGCTTTTGTTGGTTGGAAGATTTTTAATCACAGTCTCAATTTCAGTGCTTGTGGTTGGTCTGTTTATATTTTCTATTTCTTCCTGATTCAGTCTTGGTAGTTTGTGCATTTCTAAGAATTTGTCCATTTCTTCCAGATTGTGCATTTTATTGGCATAGAGTTGCTTGTAGTAATCTCCCATGATCCTTTGTGTTTCTGCCGTGTCAGTTGTTACTTCTCCTTTTTCACTGCTAATTCTATTGATTTGAGTCTTCTCCCTTTTTTTCTGGATGAATCCAGCTAATGGTTTGTCAATTTTGTTTATCTTCTCAAAAAAACAGCTTTTAGTTTTATTGATCTTTCCTATCGTTTCCTTCTTTCTTTTTCATTTATTTCCAATCTCATCTTTGTGATTTCTTTCCTTCTGCTAAATTTGGGGGTTTTTTGCAAACAAAAAATAAGTTACGGGGCTTCCCTGGTGGCGCAGTGGTTGAGAATCTGCCTGCTAATGCAGGGAACACGGGTTTGAATTCTGGTCTGGGAGGATCCCACATGCCACAGAGCAACCGGGCCTGTGAGCCACAACTACTGAGCCTGCGCGTCTGGAGCCAGTGCTCCGCAACAAGAGAGGCCGCCGTGACAGTGAGAGGCCCGCGCACCACTATGAAGAGTGGCCCCTGCTTGCCACAACTAGAGGAAGCCCTCGCGTAGAAATGAAGACCCAACACAGCAAAAATAAATAAATTAATTAATAAACTCCTACCCCCAATATCAAAAAAAAAAAAGATTAATTTGGGGGTTTTTGTTCTTCTTTCTCTAATTGCATTAGGTGTAAGTTTAGGTTGTTTATTTGAGATGTTTCTTGTTTCTTGAGGTAGGATTATATTGCTATAAACTTCTGACTTAGAACTGCTTTTGCTGCATCCCATAGGTTTTGGGTCGTTGTGTCTCCATTGTCATTTGTCTCTAGGTAGTTTTTGATTTCCTCTTTGATTTCTTCAGTGATCCCTTGGTTATTTAGTAGTGTATTGTTTATTTTCCATGTGTTTGTATTTTTTAGAGATTCTTTCCTGTAATTGATATCTAGTCTCATAGTGTGTGGTTAGAAAAGTTACTTGGTATGACTTCAGTTTTCTTAAATTTACCAAGCCTTGATTTGTGACCCAACAAGATATGATCTATCCTGGAAAATGTTCTATGAGCACTTGAGAAAAATGTGTATTCTGTTGTTTTTGGATGGAATGTCCTATAAACATCAATTAAGTCCATCTTGTTTAATGTATCATTTAAAGCTCGTGTTTCCTTATTTATTTTCATTTTGGATGACCTGTCCATTGGTGAAAGTGGGGTGTTAAAGTCCCCTACTATGATTGTATTACTGTCAATTTCCCCTTTTATGGCTGTTAGCCTTTGCCTTATGTTTTGAGGTGCTCCTATGCTGGGTGCATAAATATTTACAATTGTTAGATCTTCTTGGATTCATCCCTTGATCATTATGTAGTGTCCTTCTTTGTCTCTTGTAACATTCTTCATTTTAAAGTCTATTTTGTCTGATATGAGAATTGCTACTCCAGCTTTCTTTTGATTTCCATTTGCATGGAATATCTTTTTCCATCCCCTCACTTTCAGGCTGTATGTGTCCCTGGTCTGAAGTGGGTCTCTTGTAGACAGCATATATATGGGTCTTGATTTTGTTTCCATTCAACCAGTCTGTGTCTTTGTTTGGAGCATTTAATCCATTTACATTTAAGGTATTTATCAATATGTATGTTCCTGATACCATTTTCTTAATTGTTTTGGGTTTGTTATTGTAGGGCTTTTCCTTCTCTTTTGTTTCCTGCCTAGAGAAGTTTCTTTAGCATTTCTTGTAAAGCTGGTTTGGTGGTGCTGAATTCTCTTAACTTTTGCTTGTCTGTAAAGGTTTTCATTTCTCCATCGAATCTGAAAGAGATCCTTGCTGGGTAGAGTAATCTTGGTTGTAGGTTTTTCCCTTTCATCACTTAACTATGTCCTGCTACCTCCTTCTGGCTTGCAGAGCTTCTGCTGAAAGATCAGCTGTTAACCTTATGGAGATTCCCTGGTATGTTATTTGTTGCTTTTCCCTTGCTGCTTTTACTATTTTGTCTTTGTATTTTGTTGTTGATAGTTTGATTAATATGTGTCTTGGTGTGTTTCTCATCGGATTTATCCTATATGGGACTCTCTGCACTTCCTGGACTTGATTGACTATTTCCTTTCCCATATTAGGGAAATTTTCAACTATAATCTCTTCAAATATTTTCTCAGACCCTTTCTTTTTTTCTTCTTCTTCTGCGACCCCTGTAATTTGAATGTTGTTGTATTTAATATTGTCCCAGAGGTCTCTGAGACTGTCCCCAATTCTTTTCATTCTTTTTTCTTTATTCCGCTCCACGGTAGTTATTTCCACTATTTTATCTTCCAAGTCACTTATCTGTTCTTCTGCCTCAGTTATTCTGCTATTGATTCCTTCTAGAGAATTCTTAATTTCATTTATTGTGTTGTTCATCATTGTTTGTTTGCTCTTTAGTTCTTTTAGGTCCTTGTTAAATGCTTCTTGAATTTTTTTCATTCTATTTCCAAGATTTTGAATCATCTTTACTAACATTACTCTGAGTTCTTTTTAGGTAGACTTCCAATTTCCTCTTCATTTGTTAGGTCTGGTGCGTTTTTATCTTGCTCCTTCATCTGCTGTGTGTTTTTCTGTCTTCTCATTTTGCTTAACTTAATGTGTTTGGGGTCTCCTTTTCGCAGGCTGCAGGTTCATAGTTCCCGTTGTTTTTGGTGTCTGCCCCCAGTGGCTAAGGTTGGTTCAGTGGGTTGTGTAAGCTTCCTTGTGGAGGGGACTAGTGCCTGTGTTCTGTTGGATGAGGCTGGATCTTGTCTTTCTCTTGGGCAGGACTGCATCCGGTTTTGTGTTTTGGGGCATCTGTGACCTTATTATGATTTTAGGCAGCCTCTCTGCTAATGGGTGGGTGTTTTGCTAGTTGTTTGGCATAGGGTGTCTAGCACTGTAGCTTGCTGATCATTAAGTGGAGCTGGGTCTTAGCATTGAGATGGAGATCTCTGGGAGAGCTTTCGGCATTTGATATTACTTGGAGCCGGGAAGTCTCTGGTGGACCAATTGTCCTGAACTCGGTTCCCCCACCTCAGATGCACAGGCCTGACACCTGGCCGGAGCACCACGACCCTGTCAGCCACATGGTTCAGAAGAAAAGGGAGAAAGAAAGAAAGAGAGAGAGAGAGAGAGAGAGAGAGAGAGAGAGACAGAGAGAGAGATAGGGAGAGAGGGAGGGATGAAGGGAGGGTAAGAAAAAGAAAGAAGAGAGCAGCCACAACTAAAAACAAATCCAGCAATAATAACAAGCACTAAAAACTATACAAAAAGCAAAAACAAACAAACAAACAAAAAATGGACAGACAGAACCCTAGGACAAATTGTAAAAGCAAAGCTATACAGACGAAATCACAGAAAGAAGCATACACATACGCACTCAGGAAAAGAGAAAAAGGAAAATATATATATATATTAAAAAAAGGAATAGAGCAACCAAATTGATAAACAAATCTACCAATGATAATAAGCTTTAAATACTAAACTAAGATAAACATAAAACCAGAAACAAATTAGATGCACAAAGCAAACCCCAAGTCTACAGTTGCTCCTAAAGTCCACCGCCTCAATTTTGGGATGATTCGTTGTCTATTCAGGTATTCCACAGATGCAGGGCACATCAAGTTGATTGTGGAGATTTAATCCACTGCTCCTGAGGCTGCTGGGAGAGTTTTCCCTTTCTCTCTTCTTTGTTCTCACAGCTCCCGGGGTTCAGCTTTGGATTTGGTCCCGGCTCTGCATGTAGGTCGCCGGAGGGCATCTGCTCTTCGCTCAGATAGGACGGGGTTAAAGGAGCCGCTGATTGGGGGCTCTGGCTCACTCAGGCCGGGGGGAGGGAGGGGTGCGGATGGAGGGCGAGCCTGTGGCGGCAGAGGCCGGCGTGACGTTGCACCAGCCTGAGGTGCCATGTGGTCTCCCGGGGAAGTTGTCCCTGGATCACGGGACCCTGGCAGTGGCGGGCTGCACAGGCTACAGTGAGGGGAGGTGTGGATAGTGACCTGTGCTTGCACACAGGCTTCTTGGTGGCTGCAGAAGCAGCCTTAGTGTGTCATGCCCGTCTGTGGTGTCCGCGCTGATAGCTGCGACTCGAGCCTGTCTCTGGAGCTCATGTAGGCGGTGCTCTGAATCCCCTCTCCTCGCACACCCCGAAACAATGGTCTCTCGCCTCTTTGGCAGCTCCAGACATTTTCCCGGACTCCCTGCCGGCTAGCCGTGCCTCTCTAGCCCCTTTCAGGGTGTGTCCACGCAGCCAACCCCGGTCCTCTCCCTGCGCTCCAACTGAAGCCCGAGCCTCGGCTCGCAGCCCCGCCCGCCCCGGCGGGTGAGCAGACAAGCCTCTCGGGCTGGTGAGTGCCGGTCGGCCCCGATCCTCTGTGCGGGAATCTCCCCGCTTTGCCCTCCGCACCCCTGTGGCTGTGCTGTCCTCCGCGGCTCCGAAGCTCCCCGCTCCGCCTCCCGCAATCTCTGCTCGCGAAGGGGCTTCCTAGTGTGTGGAGACCTTTCCTCCTTCACGGCTCCC
>NW_006792756.1:849614-886818 GCF_000442215.2 Lipotes vexillifer
CCCGCAGTCTCCGCCCGCGAAGGGGCTTCCTAGTGTGTGGAAACCTTTCCTCCTTCACGGCTCCCTCCCACTGGTGCAGGTCCCGTCCCTATTCTTTTGTCTCTGTTTATTCTTTTTTCTTTTGCCCTACCCAGGTACGTGGGGAGTTTCTTGCCTTTTTGGAGGTCTGAGGTCTTCTGCCAGCGTTCAGTAGGTGTTCTGTAGGAGTTGTTCCACTTGTAGATGTATTTTGTTGTATTTGTGGGGAGGAAGGTGATCTCCATGTCTTACTCCTCCGCCATCTTGAAGGTCCCTCCCCAGGTGATATTTTTTAAAAGCGCGCTTTACAGTCCCAAGTTATTGTTTAATTACAGTGATCCCAAATCTTGAAAGAGAAGTAGAAGGACCTCTTTATTTCAAAATTGTGTTGGTAACTCTGCAGATTCCAAGTTTCTAATCATGGAAATGAAAGTCTGCTGAGTGAACAAACCTTAAAGAATCAAAGCTGTAAAAATACAGTCGTAACCTGGATTTTTGTCCCAGCCTGAGGATCTGCACATTAAACTTGCTTAGCATGAATCTGAGCTGAATTTACACCTGCTGCAGAAGTGAACACACCTGTACCTTGTATGTGGCCTTGCCCAGGCCTGATTTCGTAAAGAGCTATCACCTGCCTAGTCAGTTGCTCATTCTTATAAAGAAATGGAAATTATATCTTGAAATCTGTAGAAAACAGATTAACACCTGTTTGTCTGTATAGATTAACATGGGTCAAGTTTCTGTGTAGTCTCCAGTATTTTATATATCTATGCACACACATGTATACTTATATATGTGTACATATACGTTGACGTTTTTACTTATTTCATATCTTATATTCAAAAAATAAGTTAAATAATTTCAGGACTTTCAGAGTACTTTTGTGAACACAGTTTGAAAACCTGTTTTTTTTTTCCCACTTATGCTATTCTTTTCTCAGTAGATTTTTTAAGTGCTTAAAGGTTAAGAATCATATTTTTTGTGCTTCTGTATTTGCAAATTATCTTAGTTTAATGGTAAATATAAAGAAGCCTCTAACCATTGATAATCCAGTTTACCCACATGGTTGCCAACCAGCTGTTTTTAATACAAAGATTTCTGCAGCATTGTGGCTAGAATTAAAAAGTGTGACGGAATGATGTCACCTGATTCTGTGGCACGGTATCTTGATGTATGTACAAAAGTGGATGAAATTTTATTTTCATGTGATAGGCTCTTGACAGTTCTTTTTCCCTTGAAAACAAGAGCCAATCATGAGGCTCAAATTAATACTTCTCAACTTCCAAAGAGCTGCCAGAGACAAGGTTGAGTGAGGAACCTCCAGCAAGCAGGGAGGGAAGACAAGATAACATTTTACGTCTGCCTCAAGGCTATAGTACAAATCCTGGAGTGTTAGAAAGGGGACTGTAGGGCCCTTAAGAGCCATGTCATTAGTGAGCCAAAGGAACTAAGTGGTTTCAGCTTAGAATTCTGAAATCATTATCATTTCAATATTTTGTGATATTTTCTTTTCCCTTAATTGAATGGTTGCATGTCCAGTGACTTTGATGATCTTATTATAGGAGCTAAGCTGTTCACAAATCAAGGTATCAAGGTTGACTTATTTTTCCCCAGTTTAGAGCACAGCTGAATTTCATGCTGCATATAAAAATGGATTAACCACATGACTCCACCTACCGTTTTTATGGGCTCGGTCACTTCTTCAACAGAGCAGAGGACATGTGCATTCAGTGGTGGTGACTCAATGACTTGTCCCACCAAGATTCATTAAAATTATCTACTGTGTTTACTAATATAAGCCCCACTCAGAATTTGTTTAGCAAAACCTTCTCTACCTCAGCCCCGGAAAGAATGCAGAAAGAGTAGGGAGGTTCCAAACTTCTCAACCTTAAACTCTTGCTTATTTTTCAGTGGAGATTATTGAAAACAACAATTCTTTCTTGCTTCAGGAAAAAATGTCAGAGGAAGAGAGAAAACACAAGGAAGCTTTGGAAGACCGTCACGTGGTGGTAGATGAGGATTCAAGGAGTGAAGGCAGCAGTGCAGATGAGGGGAAAGAAAAGACCAAATTGCTGTTAGAAAGACTGAAGGCTCTAGAGGTAAGAAATGGAACCATTTTTACACGTTTACAGAAAAATAACCGTGCTCTGCTTCTTGTATTGGCCCCACTTTTGAGTAAATATAAATCTTCCTTTCTTAGTTCTCCCAGACTAATAGGATCTAGTAGGTCCCATTGGGATGCCTTTGTCAATGATGAGCACAGGGTTAAAATTTGTGACCCTGAAAGAGTCTTGGCCTAGTGACTATGATAGTACTGCCTTAAAAAAGTGCATAGATCAGTAATTCATTTCACTTTCAGTTTGACCCTCAAACTGGATCAGTTTCCCTAAAATTGTTCCTTGAGGGAAGGGCTATGTGATATTTTGCTTTGTTTCCCAATGCCTAATGATCAAATAAGTGAATGAATAAACAAAATATTGAATACCATGTAAGGGTGATTGTAAGAAAAATAATTTTAAGCAGTAGAGCTGTTTCTTCAAAAAACAAAAATGTTTGTGCAGAAGTGCACCATGTAAGACATATAAAAATAGAGGTGAAGTTGAGCTAAGGGGTGCTTTAAAAAAGAGGGTTTTCAACCACTGTAGTCCTCCAAAACAGTTTGAAAACTCTGGTCTATTACTTAGTGGCATTTGACATCGCTTAGAGTGTTAATTCCTGGATATTTATAGCAGTCCTCAAAGAGCATTTCAGTTATTAGTTCACATGCTGAAAGATCTAGCAAAGATGCCTTTTTCCATGAGTTGGCTTACCTACTTGCAATAAATGTTCTGTTTGCATATAGAACTGGGACGTAATCATTTTTAAGCAAGGACTATGGTAAGCCCACCTTTTCTTAAACTAGGCACAAGGGACCATCAGCCAGTATCTAAAAATGTAGTTCTTCCATAGTGTCTACAGAATCCTGAAACTTCCTGCAGTAATGTGAAGAAATAAGACCTCGAGAGATCTTGTTTTCTGCAGTTGGTTTCTGCAATCCTGACCCTAACCCTAACCTACCACCTTGTCTGTAGGTGCCTGCCATTTTTACTTAATTTCCTCAGCAATAGTGAAGCAAAATAAATAAGATTATGCACTTTGGAGCTGGGTTTGAATCTCAGTTCTATTATTTTCTAGTTTTGAAACCTTAGGCAAATTAATTAGGCTCTCTGTGTGTCTGTTTCCTCAAATGCAAAACTGGGGATGATAATAGTAACTTTCCTTCCAGAGAAGTATTGAGGGTTAAGTGAGTTAATATTTGTACAGCAGTGCCTGGCATATGGTCTTTTCTATCCTCCTACTCCAAGGCTTCTGCCTTTCCTTACGTGATTTTTCCCCCATTTATCTGAATGCAATGATTAATATAAGAACTATGAATGAAAAACTTCAGCTGCTCTACACAGGAGTGACTTAAGTGCGTTATGTCACATATGGGGCAGAAGAGAGGTCAATTTTGGGAACCGCTCATGGTTCCTTTTCAGCAGAGGGCCAGTAATCACCCCTGTTTCCCCAAAGGTTCTCATACTTTTATCGTTTTTAGTATAATCACCACGAAAAGTGGGAAAGCCTCCTCAAGGGAAACCGAGGTGGTTGTCTGAGAGTTTTGAGAACTCATGGCTTTGTCTTGAGGTTGAATTAACTGGATTTAATAGTAGGAAGGAGTTGTTGTTACAATTCATTTCCCTAGAACCGTATACTTAAATTGTTAGTTTTGTTGATGATTGCGGTGCACATTGCTTTTAGTTCAGCTAATTGTCACTGAGACAACTTTGTGAAGGACATTTTATTTAATCAAGCTAAAATTATTTTAAAAATACCTTTGGCAGCAAATGTTTCTTAAACCCTCACTGAGTAAATGAGAAGCACCATTTTTTTTTTCCTTTCACAGAGATCTTTACACTTCAGGCAACAACTCTTGCCTCCAGCATCATTTGGATGCAATAGATGGTATCTCTAAATGCCATGAAGCCCTGCAATTTTAATTTACAAATATATTTTATTTTCTAAATTAATGTTCTCTAGTCACAGTGTCATATCTTGTTCTGTAAAATTCTTTGCTCAACAGTAAATGAACTCTCTCTTTGCTCCCAAATCTCACTATTGTCTAGTTAAACAGATAATAAAAAGAAATCGTATCACATATAGACATACCCCACATACACACACACTCATACATCATCTGATTTTCATATGAATTTCATTTTAGTTTATTTGATTTTTTAAAATTTACTATTTGTGTTCTCTGTATAGAATCCTTTGAATAAGTTAGCAATTACTGTGAGAAGACAGAGGGCTGCTTTTGACAGATCATAATCACAGCTGGTCACAGACCCCCTACATAGATTTATACACTTTAACAAAATGCTCTTTTGCAAGATTGCAGGTGAATTAACCATAATGCTTCAAAATTATTTGGGTGAATTTTGATGTCATACAGCAAGATTTTAGAAAAACAAAACTACTTTCCATCAGTGTATTTTTGAAACAACCATATTTGTGTACCTTAATCCCTTGGCCCCTGGTGTGGTAGGAGCAGAGAGGGATGGTTGTCAGGGTGATGCAAAACAGATTTCCTGAATTCCTGCTCCACAAACAGGTCCCAAGAAGGTGCGGAAAAGAAGCGACACAAATTTACTTTTAATATTATGTTCTTGATGAATATCACTATGTTATTCAAAACCAGCCTAGGGAGGAATGGATTGGGAGTTTGAGATTAGCAGTTGCAAACTATTATATATAGAATGGGTAAACAACAAGGTCCTACTGTATAGCACAGAGAACTGTATTCAGTATCCTGTGATAAACCATAATGGAAAAGAATATGAAAAAGAATGTGTGTTTATATATATGTGTAACTGAATCACTTTGCCGTACAGAAATTAACACAACACTGTAAATCAACGGTACATGAATAAAATAAATTTTATTTTTTAATATCTTTATTGGAGTATAATTGCTTTACAATGTTGTGTTAGTTTCTATTGTACAACAAAGTGAATCAGCTATACATATACATATATCCCCATATCCCCTCCCTCTTGAGCCTCCCTCCCACCCTCCCTATCCCACCCCTCTAGGTGGTCACAAAGCACCAAGCTGATCTCCCTGTGCTATGCAGCTGCTTCCCACTAGCTATCTATTTTACATTTGGTAGTGTATATATGTCCATGCCACTCTCTCACTTCGTCCCAGCTTACCCTTCCTCCACTGTGTGCTCCAAGCCGTTCTCTACGTCTGCATTTTTATTCCTGCCCTGCCACTAGGTTCATCAGTACCGTTTTTTAGATTCCATATGTGTGTTAGCGTGTGGTATTTGTTTTTCTCTTTCTGACTTACTTCACTCTGTGTGACAGACTCTAGATCCATCCACCTCATTACAAATAATTCAATTTCGTTCCTTTTATGGCTGAATAATATTCCATTGTATGTATGTGCACCATCTTCTTTATCCATTCATCTGTCGATGTACATTTATGTTGTTTCCATGTCCTAAAAATTGTAAATAGTGCTTCAGTGAACATTGTGGTATATGCATCTGTTTGAATTATGGTTTTCTCAAGGTATATGCCCAGTAGTGGGATTGTTCTATTTTTACTTTTTTAAGGAACCTCCATACTATTCTCCATAGGGGGTGTATCAATTTACATTACAACCGACAGTGCAGGAGGGTTCCCTTTTCTCCACACCCTCTCTGGCATTTATTGTTTGTAGATTTTTTGATGATGGCCATTCTGACCGGTGTGAGGTGATACCTCATAGTAGTTTTGATTTGCATTTCTCTAATGATTAGTGATGTTGAGCATTCTTTCATGTGTTTGCTGGCAATCTATAAATCTTCTTTGGAGAAATGTCTGTTTAGGTCTTCTGCCCATTTTTGTATTGGCTTGTTTGTTTTTTGATATTGAGCTACATGAGCTGCTTGTATATTTTGGAGATTAACCCTCTGTCAGTTGCTTCATTTGCAAATATATTCTCCCATTCTAAGGGTCTTTTCATCTTGTTTATGGTTTCCTTTGCTGTGCAAAAGCTTTTAAGTTTCATTAGGTCCCATTTGTTTATTTTTTATTTTATTTCCATTACTCTAGAAGGTGCGTCAAAAAGGATCTTGCTGTGATTTATGTCATAAGGTGTTCTGCCTATGTTATCCTCTACGAGTTTTATAGTGTCTGGCCTTACATTTAGGTGTTTAATCCACTTTGAGTTTATTTTTGTGTATGGTGTTAGGAAGTGTTCTAATTTCATTCTTTTACGTGTAGCTGTCCAGTTTTCCCAACTCCACTTATTGAAGAGGCTGTCTGTTCTCCATTGTATATTCTTGCCTCCTTTGTCAAAGATAAGGTGACCTTATGTGTGGGTTTATCTCTGGACTTTCTATCCTGTTCCATTCATCTGTGTTTCTGTTTTTGTGCCAGTACCATACTTTCTTGATTACTGTTGCTTTGTAGTATAGTCTGAAGTCAGGGAGCCTGATTCCTCCAGCTCTGTTTTTCTTTCTCAAGATTGCTTTGGCTATTCGGGGTCTTTTGTGTTTCCATACAAATTGTGAAATTTTTTGTTTTAGTTCTGTGAAAAATGCCATTGCTAATTTGATAGGGATTGCATTGAATCTGTAGATTGCTTTGGATAGTATTCATTTTCACAGTGTTGATTCTTCCAATCCAAGAACATGGTATATCTTTCCATCTGTTTATATCGTCTTTGATTTCTTTCGTCACTTTCTTAAAGTTTTCTGCATACAGGTCTTTTGCCTCCTTAGGTAGGTTTATTCCTAGGTATTTTACTCATTTTGTTGCAGTGGTAAATGGGAGTGTTTCCTTGATTTCTCTTCTGATTTTTCATTGTTAGTGTATAGGAATGCAAGAGATTTCTATTCATTACTTTTGTATCTTGCTACTTTACCAAATTCATTGATTAGGTCTAGTAGTTTTCTGGTGGCATCTTTAGGATTTTCTATGTATAGTATCATGTCATCTGCAAACAGTGACAGTTTTACTTCTTCTTTTCCAATTTGGATTCCTTTAATTTCTTTTTCTTCTCTGATTGCTGTGGCTAAAACTTCCAAAACTATGTTGAATAATAGTGGTGAGACTGGGCACCATTGTCTTGTTCCTGATCTTAGAGGAAATGCTTTCAGTTTTTCACCAATGAGAATGATGTTGGCTGTGGGTTTGTCATACATGCTTTTATTATGATTAGAAAGTTCCCTCTATGCCTACTTTCTGGAGAGTTTTTGTCATAAATGGGTGTTGAAGTTTGGTAAAAGCTTTTTCTGTATTTATTGAGATTATCATATGGTTTTTATCCTTCAGTTTTTTAATGTGGTGTATCACACTGACTGATTTGCATTTATTGAAGAATCCTTGCATTCTTGGGATAAACCCCACTTGATCATGGTGTATGATCCTTTTAATGTGCTCTTGGATTCTTTTGCTAGTATTTGTTGAGGATTTTTGCATCTATGTTCATCAGTGATATTGGCCTATAGTTTTCTTTTTTGTGTGACATCTTTGTCTGGTTTTCATGTCAAGGTGATGGTGGCCTTGTAGAATGATTTTGGGAGTGTTCCTCCCTCTGTTATATTTTGGAAGAGTTTGAAGAAGGATCGGTGTTAACTCCTCTCTAAATATTTGACAGAGTTCGCCTGTGAAGCCATCAAGCCCTGGGCTTTTGTTTGTTGCAAGATTTTTAATCACAGTTTCAATTTCAGTGCTTGTGATTCATCTCTTGTTTCTATTTCTTCCTGGTTCAGTCTTGGAAGGTTGTACTTTTCTAAGAATTTGTCCATTTCTTCCAGGTTTTCCATTTTATTGGCATATAGTTGCTTGTAGTAATCTCTCGTGATCCTTTCTATTTCTGTGGTGTAAGTTGTTACTTCTCCTTTTTCGTTTCTAATTCTGTTGATTTAAGTCTTCTCCCTTTTTTTCCTGATGAGTCTGGCTAATGGTTTGTCAATTTTGTTTATCTTCTCAAAAACAGCTTTTAGTTTTATTGATCTTTGCTATTTTTTCCTTCACTTTTTTTTCATTAATTTCTCATCTCGTCTTTATGATTTCTTTCCTTCTGCTAACTTCGAGCTTTTTTTTTTTTTTGTCCTTCTTTCTCTAATTGCATTAGGTGTAAGGTTAGGTTGTTTATTTGAGATGTTTCTTATTTCTTGAGGTAGGATTGTATTGCTATAAACTTCCCTCTTAGAACTGCTTTTGCTACATCCTATAGGTTATAGGTTTTGGGTCATTGTATTTTCATTGTCACTTGTTTCTAGGTATTTTTTGATTTCCTCTTTGATTTTTTCAGTGATCTCTTGGTTGTTTAATAGCATATTGTTTAGCTTCCATGTGTTTGTATTTTTTACAGTTTTCTTTCCTATAATTGATATCTAGTCTCATAGTGTTGTGGTTGGAAAAGATACTTGATACTATTTCAGTTTTCTTAAATTTACCAAGGCTTGATTTTTCACCCAAGATATGATCTATCCTGGAGAATGTTCCGTGTGCACTTGAAAAGAAAGTGTATTCTGTTGTTTTTGGATGGAATGTCCCATAAATACCAGTTAAGTCCTTCTAGTCTAATGTGTCATTTAAAGCTTGTGTTTCCTTATTTATTTTCTGTTTGGATGATCTGTCCATTGGTGAAAGTGCAGTGTTAAAAGTCCCCTACTATGATTGTGTTACTGTTGATTTCCCCTTTTATGGCTGTTAGCATTTTCCTTATGTATTGAGGTGCTCCTCTGTTGGGTGCATAGATATTTACTATTGTTATATCTTCTTCTTGGATTGATCACTTGATTATTATATATCCTTGTCTCTTGTCATAGTCTTTATTTTTAAGTCTATTTTGTCTGCGTATTGCTACTCCAGCTTTCTTTTGATTTCCATTTGCATGGAATATCTTTTTCCATCCCTTCACTTTCCGTCTGTATGTGTCCCTCGGTCTTAAGTGGGTCTCTTTTAGGCAGCATATATACGGGTCTTGGTTTTGTATCCATTCAGCCAGTCTGTGTATTTTGCTTGGGGCACTTCATCCATTTACATTTAAGGTAATTATTGATATGTATATTCCTATTACCATTTTCTTAATTGTTTTGCATTTGTTTTTGTAAGTCCTTTTCTTCTTTTGTGTTTCCTGCCTAGAGAAGTTCCTTTAGCATTTCTTGTAAAGCTGATATGGTGGTGCTGAATTCTCTTAACTTTTGCTTGTCTGTAAAGGTTTTAATTTCTCCACAGAATCTGAACGAGATCCTTGCTGCGCAGAGTAATCTTGGCTGTAGGATTTTCCCTTTCATTACTTTAAATAAATCTTGCCCTCCCTTCTGGCCTGTAGAATTTCTGCTGAAAGATCAACTGTTAACCTTATGGGGATTCCCTTGTATTGTATTTGTTGCTTTTCCCTTGCCACTTTTAATATTTTTTCTTTGTGTTTACTCTTTGTTAGTTTGATTAATATGTGTCTCGGAGTGTTTCTCCTTGGATTTATCCTGTATGGGACTCTGCAATTCCTGGACTCGATTGACTATTTCCTTTCCCATGTTGGGGAAGTTTTCAACTATAATCCCTTCATATATTTTCTCAGACCCTTTCTTTTTTTCTTCTTCTTCTGGGACGCCTATAATTTGAACGTTGGTGTGCGTAATGCTGTCCCAGAGGTCTCTGAAACTGTCCTCCATTCTTTTGATTCTTTTTTCTTTATTCTGCTCTGCAACAGTTATCTCCACCATTCGATCTTCCAGCTCACTTATCCGTTCTTCTGCCTCAGTTATTCTGCTACTGATTCCTTTTAGAGTATTTTTAATTTCGGTTATTGTGTTGTTCATTACTGTTTGTTTGCTCTTTGTTCTTCTAGTTTCTTGTTAAATGTTTCTTGTCTTTTCTCCATTCCATTTCCAAGATTTTGGATCATCCTTACTGTCATTACTCTGAATTCTTTTTCAGGTAGCTTGCCTATTTCTTCTTCATTTATTCTGTCTTATGGGTTTTTATCTTGCTCTTTTGCATGTAGGATATTTCTCTGTCTTCTCATTTTGTCTAATTTACACTATTTGAGGTCTCCTTTCCCTTGGGTGCAGGGTTTTAGTTCCTTTTGCTTCTGTTCTCTGCCCCCAGTGGTGGGGTTGGTCCAGTGTCTTGTGTAGGCTTCCTGATGGGAGGGACCGGTGCCTGCCTTCTTGTTGGTGGAGCTGAGTGTTTTCCCTCTGATGAGCAGGGCCATGTCAGGTGGTGTGTTTTGGGGTGTCTGTGCGCTTAGTATGATATTAGGAAGTCTGTGTGCTGATGGGTGGGTTTGTGTTCCTGTCTTGTTTGTTGTTTGGTGTGAGGTGTCTGGCACTGGGAGCTGCTGGCAGGTGGGTGGAGCCAGGTTTTGGATTCAGATAGAGGCCTCCATGAGAGCTCTCGGCGAATAATCTTCTCTGGGGCCGGGGATTCTCTAGTGGTCCAGCATCCTGGACTTGGTGCACCCACTCCAGAGCCTCAGGCCCGACTTGTGGTCAAGGGACCAAGACCCCGCAAGTCACTTGTCCCAGCAATAAAGGGGATTAAAAGAAAAAGGCTAACAAAACCCCTGACAAATGGTAAAAAGTAAAATCAAACAAACAGAAACAGAAACAAGGAAACATGCACTCACACAAAAGAAGCAAAAACAGAACCAAATAAAACAAAAAGCAAGAGAACAACCAGAGAAACAAAGGGACCCAAGAACAAAATCAAACAATTAAGAAGAAAGCTGACAAAAACCCAACACCAAAAAACAAAACCAAAGCAGAGTGCCAACTGGAGAATGAAGCAAAAAAACAAAACAAACTGCCAGAAATGTTATAAAAAAAAAAGAGAGAGAGAAAGGGGAAAGAACACAGAACAACAGAAAAGCAATGTAGAAACAGAACTACAAAGAAATAAAAATGAAAAAATAAAGTATATTAAAGGAAAAAAAGTCAAAACCCTGAAGAAATGGTAAATCAAACAAAACCAGAAACAAGGAAACACACACACATAAAAGAAACAAAAACAGAGCCAAATAAAAGAAAAAGTAAAAGAACAACTAGACAAATAGTCGAACTCAAAAATGAAATCAAACAATTAGGATTAAAACTAACAAAAACACACAACCTAATAACAAAAGAAAAGCAGTGTGCCAGCTGAAGAATAAAGCAAGGAAGCAGAACAACCAATAAAAATGATTTTAAAAATAATAATAATAAAATAACATAAAAAGGGGAAAAACACAGGACAGCAGAAAGGCAAAGTAGAAACGGAAACAAATATATATATACACATAGATACATATATTTATATGTAAAAAAAATAGGAAGAAAAAAATAGGGGAAAAGAACACAGAACAACAGAAAAGCAAAGTAAAAATAGAAATGTATAAAAAAAATTAAAATGTTATAAAACGCAGAGATCCCGAAAGACTTAAAAAGAAACAAAAAAACTGGAACGACAAAGAAAGAAAGAAAAAGAAAGAAACCAAAAAAATATATATATATATAGAACCAACAACAGAATGAATCAAAACATAATAAAATTAATAGTAATAATTATGTTTCCCTGGGGTCTACACTGGAAGTGTCCTTGGCACACGCCGTGAGCCACAGCCCTCCTCCGCCTCCCCAGGATGCCCTCCTCTGCCTCTGGGCTGGTCTCTGGACCTGCTGTGGGCCCTGTGGTGACCACTCAGACTCTGATCTGGCCCAGTTCCTGCCCCCAGAGTCCACAGCTGCCAGAGCTAGACTGTTTTCATTTGTGGGAACACTCATTGTCTACTCAGATATTCCATAGACACAGGGTCTACCTAGCTGATCATGGGGATTTAATCTGCAGCTTGTACAGCTGATGGAAAGATTTTCATTCTTCTTTCTTAGTCACCCCATCCCTGGGGTTCAGCTTTGATTTTATCCCTACCTCTGCATGTCGTCCCCCCACAGGAGTCTGGTCCTGAGGCTAGCTTGGAGCTCTTGGGTCTGCCCAAGTGAGGACAGGGTGCAGAGGTGGTATGACTGCTTGGATCCCAGGAGCCCTGGCAGCACCAAATGCGTAGGGAAGCCAGCGGCTACGGGCGCAAGAGATATGTCCCTAGTGAGGGCCTTTTCTGGTGTTCGGCATAAGGCACATGAGGGCCAGCCCTGGCTGGGGTTTTTCTGATGCCTGGCAGCAGGTGCACGAGGGCCAACCCTGAAAGGGCTTTTTTTTTTTTTTTTTTTTTTTGCTCTGTAGCCGGCACAGTCTAAATTCACAAGAAGTATGCGTCTAGCTCAAAGCAAGATAATCCAGGAGTAAGGTTCTCAGACTCACATATTTGAATGTGGAGACACAGGTATGTAGCTGGTTATAATACACTCAAGGGAACATTCATGCTTTAGTTCCTTGGAGAATGGGGCTCAGAGTTGGTGCTGTACAACCTCAAGGCTCATGAATATATAACCCCATGAATATATAAATGAAGTCTTATCAAGAGAACTAGTCTATGAAAAGCAGAAAGGAAGAGCTGTGTAGAGAGAAGTACAAGAGGCTAGTAGTCCCAGCGAGAGGGAGAATATCTAGCTGCCTGATAGCTTTCCAGTTCTTGGGAGATCTTGTTCTACTTTCTGGTTGTGGGTTCTATGAGATTATCCTTTTCTCTAGCTGTAAGTTCCCTGCTTCCCGAAATAGATTGAAGAGATTTCTGTTTCAACAACCACATTATTCCCATGAAATAGGGCTAATATATAAACGATTACTTTATATCACTACTGTTTTAAAGGGAAATGGGCAAAAGTTACAAATAGGGATTTTTCCAAAAAAGCAATACAGATGGCCAAAAACCATGGAGAAACTTCAGCTTCACTCAGGTCAAAACATAGAAATGTTAAAACATGTAGTATAGTTTGAGCCTATTAAGTTAACCAAGACTTTTTCTAAGGCTTCGGTATTGAAGAAGGACAGGAACAATAGGTATGTAAGAGTATAAATTGGCTGAACTTCTCTGGAAGTGAGGTTTGCATATGCTCTTTGATAGAGCCAGTCTACTTCTGGACACTAAGGTTAAGCACTAATTAAGTTACAATGAGATAAAATTTTTATAGAATCTTAATGATGAAAATATGTATATACATATTTCTGACTCTCTCTCTTTTTTTTTTTTTTTTTTTTATTGCTCTGTAGCCGGCACATTAGGGCCACCTCTGAGGGAACTTTTTTTATTGCTCAGCAGCTGGCATACGAGAGCCAGCCCTAAGCTGGCTTCAATTATTGTCATCGGCGGGCGCCGGCACGTGGGGAGATAGAGATTACAATAGCGGCTCCTCCCCCTGCATGTGATTCAGCAGTAGCGCCCTGCTTCCGTGGCAGTCCAGTCTTCCTCTGTAGCATTCCCCGCTGCGGATTTCCTCCCTCCTGTCCCCTTGGTCCGTCTCCCCACAGCCAACAGCAGTTCTAGCTCTGAGCCTGTTCTCTAATCCCCATGCACCAGCTCCCCGCCCCCTTGCACACCTGTGAACGCTCATCCCCGTCCGGGGCATGTAGGGCCATGGTACGGACCATCTGTGTATTTCTCCCTCTGTCCTGTCTGCCACAGATTGGCCGCTTCACTGTCTTCTGACAGCCTCAAATGCTTCCCTTCTGTCCAGGTCAATTTCCCAGTCGGAGAGGGGGTTTCCCCGAATTCACGAATCTCTCCTCTGCTTCAGCTCCCCCTGCACCAGGGTGCGGGTCCCGTCCTGCTTCCTCTCCTCCTCCTTCTCCCTTCTTTTTGTCCGTCCTACCCAGTTATGCAGGGATCTTTATAGTCCTTTCTGTCGTCCAAGGCCTTCTGCTAGTTTTCAGCCGGTGTTCTGTGAGAATTGTTGCGTCTACGCTGCATCTGTGGAGAGAGATGAACTCCACGTCCACCTACTCCTCCACCATCTTGAATCTTCAATAAAATAAATTTTTTAAAAAACAGCTTAGATTATAGCTGAGTGGTCCCTGACTTTGAGAATTAAATATATGTTGTCCAAGCATCAGATCCCCCAACCTGAGGAAAGTCTAGGGCTCCCATCCCCACCACCAGTCCCACCCCAGTGTCGTTCCCTCCTGTGGTCATTCCTGGGGCTGAGTTCCTACCCCACTCAACTTTCAGTCTCCCTTTCTTCTCCTTTCAGAAACAATCTCATGTGAAACAGAATCCACTTTCCCTACTCTTCCCAGAATCCAGCTCCACGAAGGATATGTGGTCGTGCATAATATCCCCAAGGCTAAGGGCTTTGCACTTGGCCTTTAGATGGCTCTGCCTGCAAGTCCTTCAGCTGCTGGGCATTCCTTATTAGCCCCTTCTCCTCAATTCCCAGCCTCCTGCCATAGAGCGTAGCTGGTGCTTTCCTGCTCACTCCCTCTCCACAGCCTTGCTTCTTACCAGTTTACTACATAGAGCTTTATCAGTCCCTACACCCCATTCATGGTCTCATTCCACACCATTCCCTGGCTCATCAAGGTATTTTGCTAAATAAGACATTTACCTTCCAAAAAAAAAAAAAAAAACCTCCTGGGCCAGCAGTTCAAAATAATAATTTCATATACACATGCATTTCACACATTTTCTTTCTCCTCTTAGCAGTTGTTTTCTCAGTGCCTTGGTTTTAGCAATTGTAAGTCATTCATGAAAAGAAGTAGGACACTTAGCCTAACCATCCAGCAACTGCTTGCCCTGGGTGTAAATTATAATTTTTGTTTAGGGTCCTGACGTCTGGTGGAGAAACCATTTGGTATATTTTATGTCTGTGCCGTAAGCACCACATGGGCGATCTAGATGCTGCTTGTTTTCTGTAACTCTTAAGTGCTAGGTGTGTTGTATTCTGTTTTTTAGAAAAGTTTAGACTTCCCTGGCTGCTGTCTCAGAGACTGCTTTCTCAAAATAGAGCTCACCATTTTCAACGGCACAGCGCTGCCATGTCACAGGCCCCTGTGTCACAGACCACTCCTTTTTTCCCACCCCATCCCAGACCATTGACTTAAAGGATCTTCCCAGACTTGACCTCCACAGTCCGTTGATTTGACATTGTGCCTTCCCTGTTCTCTACTCCTGGGCTTTGGCCTCAAGCCCCAGGTTTGCTCTTGGCATGCTCCTTGAAATACATGATCGCTTGTCTCTAGACCCCCTCCCCACACACCAACCAGGCCTTTCTCTCCGTGCATTAAGCCAGGGGTCCCCAACCCCCGGGCCAAGGACAGGCATCAGTCCGTGGCCTGTTAGGAACTGGGCCGCACAGCAGGAGGTGAGAGGCAGACGAGCTTCATCTGCCGCTCTGCATCACTCACGTTACCACCTGAACTATTCCCCACCCCGTCCCAGCCCCCATCCATGGAAAAATTGTCTTCCATGAAACTGGTCCCCGGTGCCAAAAAGGTGGGGGACCACTGCATTAACCAACTTCACACCTGACTAGAAATCAAGCTGGACATCCCTTTGCTCACTCACAACTCCCATCACACCTCTGATTCCCAGACTCTGGCCAGGAGGAGTACTGGCCTGAGACCACCTGGGCGTTCTGAGCCTCCAGGTACTTTCTAAAACCTTAGCTACAGACTCAAGGTCAGAAGAACTTGGCTTCTGATAGGAAAGATTTAATTTATGCAGAAAAAAATATGGCACTTAAATGTGTTAAAGTGAAAAACAGCCTTCTCGACTCAGTTATACTTTCCATGAAAATAGGACAATTAAACTACTAATGATAAGCATTCTTGTTAATTGGTAACTCCTGTTTAAAATGAAGCTTAGGGCTTCCCTGGTGGCGCAGTGGTTGAGAATCCGCCTGCCAATGCAGGGGACACGGGTTCGAGCCCTGGTCTGGGAAGATCCCACATGCCGCGGAGCAACTAGGCCCGTGAGCCACAACTACTGAGCCTGCGCGTCTGGAGCCTGTGCTCCGCAACAGGAGAGGCCGCGATGGTGAGAGGCCCGCGTGCCGCAATGAAGAGTGGCCCCCGCTTGCCACAACTAGAGAAAGCCCTCCCTCGCACAGAAACGAAGACCCAACACAGCCCAAAAGTAACTAAATAAATAAATAAAATGAAGTAGTTTAAAATAGTATTTGTCAAATCTGGCTGCGCATCACAATTACGTGCTGAATTTGTAGTCAATAGATATCTCTTGAATGCCTTCTATGGACCAAATGCTGTTCTAGACACTGGGATTGGATCAATTTTTATGGTCCTCAACCCCAGAGAATGAGACAGATGTACATACTTAAATAAAATAATAAATAAGCAAAAAAGAAATGAATAGACAAATAAGACCCTCTGAATAAGAAAAAAATGAGGTGATACAGTAGTAGAGAGCCTGGGGATGGAAACAGGAGAGGTACTTACCTACAATGGCTTCTCAGATTGGGCCATGTGGAGGTGATACAAATAATAAAAAGGAGACATGGAACTTCTCTGGTAGCGCAGTGGTTAAGAATCCTTCTGCCAATTCAGGGGACACGGGTTTGAGCCCCGGTTCAGGAAGATCCCACATGCCGCGGAGCATAAGCCCTTGTGCCACAACTACAGAGCCTGCGCTCTACAGCCCGTGAGCCACAACTACTGAACCTTCATGCTACAACTACTGAAGCCCGCACGCCTCGAGCCGGTGGTCCACAACAAGAGAAGCCACCGCAAGGAGAAGCCTGTGCACAGCAATGAAGAGCAGCCCCTGCTCGCTGCAGCTAGAGAAAGCCGCACGCAGCAACGAAAACCTAACACAGCCAAAAATAAATAAATTTATTTTTTAAAAAAAGGAGTGCTGACCCCTAATTTCTTAAGAATTATCCCACACAGTCCAGCTCATTCCTTTACTGTATATGTTTATTCAAGTTTATCTAACGCCTCAAAAAGGAAACCTCAGCTCTTTAAGGCTGGTATGCCATTTGTAATAATGTTTTCTGTCACTTCATAGGCAATTCCCCATACCCAACTCCTACTTTAAAAAGAGGCAGTTTTACTAATTTTAGAAAATAAATACTCAAGCATTAAAAAAAAAAAAAAAAGAAGGAAAGAAAAGGAAAAAAAAAAAAGGAGACAGCTGTGTGAGGATCTGTGTGAAAGCCCAGAGATGGTAGAAAGCTTGGCCATTTAGAGAAACAGAAGTCAGAACTTTGTCCTGGGGAAATGAGGTATAAGATTTGAAGACTGGAAGGAAATTGAGTTGAGAGAGGTAGACAGAGGCCAGACCCTGTAAAGCCTTCTAGGTCACAGTCACAGTAAAGACTTTGAACATAATGATACACGTAAAGGGAAGCCAGTAAAGATTTTTAACTAGGGAAGTAGCGTGATCTGACTTGTGCTTTAGAAAGACAGTTCTTGCTAGTTTGGGGGCTAATAGTGGGACAGAGGTAGAGACAGGAAAACCAGCTAGGAGGTTGTTTCAGATTCCTGACAAAACATGCCATTAGACCTATCTAGGGTAGGTACATAGCACTACCAGGGCATAAAAAGAATAAAACTATATAATATCATTGAACTAGTGGGGAATAACAATGATGACATTCACACGTAAACACATATATACACATGTACAAACACTATTTTAATCTTCATATCAACCCTGTGGAGTGAGGCAGATAGGATTATTATCATCTCCATTTTACAGATTAGGAAACTAAGCCCCAGACAAGTTGGGTAACTTGGCTAAGGTCATGTTAAGTGTGAGAGTCAGAATTTGACTTCCAGTTGTATGGTTTCACTATGCTGTGCTGGCAAGAAATGGTCAAGGAAGAACATATTTTAGAAGTAAAACCTATTGGAATTACTGAAGGATTGGATGTGGACTAGGAGGAGAGGTGACTTGGGGGAAGGAATGTAGAATCACCAATCTGTTGTGTCGACCTTGAGTTGAGATGCTTATTAAACATTCAAGTGATCGTGTTTGATAGGCAGTTGGATATCCAAAGCCAAGGTCACGGCTAGAGATATGGCTTTGAGAGTCATCAGCATGTAGATGACATTCTATGTTGTAGGATTTAATAAGGTCGTATCAGAAGTACGTGTAAAGGTGGACCTTAAGGAGGCAGAAGACAGAGCCCTGGGGCGCCCCTTTCTTGAAGGTCCAGTAGAGGAAGAGGAGCTCACAAGTGAGACTGGGAAGCAGCAGCTAGTGTGTTAGGGGGAAAATTAGAAAGATGAGGGGTCATGGAAGCCTAAAGAAGAAAGTGTTCCAAGGGCAGCCTTGTTGAATGCTGAGGAGATAATAGCAAGAGGAAACGGAAATCCTCGCTAGCTCTGGTGAGGGGTGGGTTAGCTAAAAGCTTGACAACAGTTTCTGATTGAGTGGGTAGGAAGGTAAGAACACGGAGACATCTTGGAGACAGACAGCTCTTCTAAGTTTTCCTGTGAAGTGCAGCCAACATGGCGGAGAGTCATAGCTGAAGAGAGACATCATACAAGAGGAGCTCTTGGAAAAAGACAGGTGACATTAGGGCATGCTGGTGCGCCCATGGGAACCATCCAGTGGAAAGGGTGAAATCCACCATGCAGGAGCGAGAAGTATAAATGTAACAGTGAAATCTGCAAGCAGACAAGAGGGATGAAACCTATGCAGAAACAGAGCTTCTGAAGTCAGGTGCCTACGAGACAACTCAGGAATTGCAAGTCTTTTAAGTCTAAGATGGGAACTAAACATCTGTGCTTTTACAAAACGCAGAGGGTGATTCAGATGCACAGACAGATTTGAGAACCACCGGTACAGCTCTTAGAGTGATATTGAAAGCTCTTCAAACACCTTAGGTCCAGTTCAGTACCAAACTCAATATAATTTCATTGGTCTCAACCACTTTTTAATCTAACCTGTCTTTGCACCCCCAGCCATGAGTAGAACTTTCCCTGAATCTTCAAACCTAAGTGCAGAAGCCCTTCCCACGTGTGCCCAATGCCAGAGAACTTTTGAGCCTGAGGAAAGTTTATAATCAAAAGTGCTCAGAAGTGACTTCTAGCCTGCCCTTTGATGGCTCCCGTGCCATGGCTGTGGGTTTGAAATGCCCAGGTTTGGCCTTGACTGTTTGCTGATAAGAGAAACAGTCTGTTGCATTGCACTCCTGATTGGCTGCAAGTTCTTACCTTCCTCTTCCTCTCAGTTTTATCCTCTCCTATCCTCAGACAATATAAAAAGAAAATGTAAAGGTTATAAAGCAGCATGCTGGTGGTTATCTGAGTAGAAATCCCTGTTTCCTTCTAATCTGTAGATTCTATGACAGCTTGCTGACAGGTAGCTCCAGACATCCCTGTCTTAAGGTACCCGGTGTATCTCTTTCTCCTGATTAATTTGTCTCCAACTGTGGGTCACTTAGCAACAATCACTAAGTTAGGATTAGAGACAAAAACTCCTCTTTGGTAAACGGGCTTGAAGTTTAAAAGAAAAAAATCCCTTCCTATGCCAGTATGTAACTTTGTACTAGTAAACTTCTGATTATAAAGGTAGTCAATAGACACATTATAGACAATTAGGAAAATATAAGGAAATGGATAAATTGTAATTACACCAATCAGAAATATCTGCTAATAACATTTTAGTGCATATATTTTCAGTCTTTTTTTTCTGCTCTACTTAATCAAATTAGGAAATCATAACGTCGCTTTATACAGATAGTAGCTTGCTCTTTTGTGTAGTGTATCAAAAATATTCCCCATGTTATTCAGTGATCCTTAAAATATGATTTGATGGCCATGTAGAAATTTATCAAATGGATGCTGCATATCATTTATTTAATCACTTTCTGTTGGCTACTTAGGTTGTTGATACTTTTTCATTATTATAATGTGGTGATGAGTGTCCTGGTATGTAAGCCTTTATACACACATATTTTAATAGAATATTTACAGCATGACTATTCTTCTCAAAAAGTTATACAGCTATGCAGATAGATTTCTTCATGTCCATGTAAGTGAAGCAGTGGCTCTCCAAAATTAAGAATCCCAGAATGGCTGTGATGGGGCAACACAGCTAGGGAGAAGCACCCAACCCACCCTCCATGGAGCCACCATGTTGCTCAGCATAGGATACAGTGATAGGAGGGTCCATGGGTTGCTGAAACAGTTTTGGAGATCTAATTTCTTGGGAAAACGACATCGCGGGCAATCCTGCTATTCTTTCAAGGTACTCTATTTGTGATCACTCTTCCATCTGTAAGTCATAGAGTCCCTACTCAGACTGACTTAACAACAGAAAGACTGTAACTAGTAACCGAGGTGTAACCGTGGATGAAGGCATGGATGAGTGCAGGGGGCCAGACCACGTCAGGGAGCTTTTCCCTTCTCCCAGCCTTGCTGTGCTATAAGTTGGTTTCATTCTTGGGCAGGCCCTCTCCATGTGCTGGCGAAGATGGCAACCAGAAGCTTCCGGGCTTGGCTACCACTGCATCAGCAAAAACACTGAAAGGTTGTTTCTCTCTCCCGGTAGTTCCATCCGAGCTCCTAGCTTCCAGAGGAGGATGTCATTGGCACGTGCTCCCATATTGGACATTGGAGGGTGGAATACCACAACTGACATCATTTCCAGGATTTGGCAAAGTTCTTGGGTTTTAATTATTTAAATGTCAGAATTGTTTAAATACCACTGAGAAAGATAGGTTGCTACTTAGATACTGTCTTTTTCTTCTCTGGTGTCTTCTCTTTTTTCTCGTTCCCTCTCTCTGTCTCTCTGTTTCTGTCTCTCTCTCCCTCTCTGCCTCTCTCTGTCTCTGTCTGTCTGTCTCTTCCCCACTCCTTCTCTCCCTACTTTGACATCTGTAGGCCTGGGCTGCTACTGGTTGCTGGAGTTACAAAGATGCATGGAACATTTTCTCTGCCCTTGTGACACATTGTTGAAATGGAAGACAAAAATATACTAATTTGATTAATAAAAATAATAAACATTAACATTTTTGGGTTTTTTGTTTGTTTGTTTTTGTTTTTTGCGGTACGCGGGCCTCTCACTGTTGTGGGCTCTCCCGCTGCAGAGCACAGGCTCCGGACGCACAGGCTCAGCGGCCATGGCTCACGGGCCCAGCCGCTCTGCGGCATGTGGGATCTTCCCGGACTGGGGCACGAATCCGCGTCCCCTGCATCGGCAGGCGGACTCTCAACCACTGCGCCGCCAGGGAAGCCCAAACATTAACATTTTTAAAAATTAAAAAAAAGTATGTCCAAGTGTCAGTGGAACACTGAGATAGAAGTACCTAACTGGATTCTTTTGGGAGAAGGCCAACAGATAATGTGCCATTTAAACTGACTTTTTGAGGCATTGTGAACATTTTCTAGGCAAACAGTTTGAGGCAAGGCAGAGGGAGTTGCCTGGATAAAAGCAGCAAAGCCTGAAACAGCATCAAGCAGCCATTAGGACAGAGGCCTGCCCAGAGCCCAGAGTACATTCTTCCAGAAATCAGATTGAAAGGCTGGGCCTGTCCTGGCATTGCCAGTGTGTGGAGATACCCATCTATCCAGCACATGTGTATTAAAAGCTAACAGTGCATAATAACAACACCTGGTACCCAGCACATCCTGATTTGCATTTTGATTATTTTTCAGATGCATGTTTTTTACTATTACTCTATGTTGTAAGCATTCTATAATATTGTTGTATGGGTTTTCAAGCTTTATATAAATGTTATACTATGCTTTCTTGAGATTGCCTTTTTCTGTTCAAAGTTGTGTTTCTGAGGTTGATCCATGTTTATAAACATAAAGTTAGTTCATTCATTTAAAAAAAAAAAAAGCTAACAGTGTTTATTTTTAAAATTCATGGAATGTCTAATCAAACCTCCGATCTGTTTAGAGATAGTCTTAACTAACAGCCCCTTGAATTGCCCCAGTGCCCTGGAGCTACAGCTCCTCATGTGGCTCAGCCCATCTTTAGAGCATAAAATAATACAGCCAAACAAACACTCTGAGTGAGGCTGCAAACAGGCTTGGGCTAAGAAGAGAATATTTATGACTTCAAAGCTTAGGTCCCCACCGACTCCTTTGGAGTGTAGAAAAAAAATATGTGCCTTCTAGAAATTAAAGTTGTACCAATCACCAAAGCCTTTGATCAGTGCGTGTTGCCTTGCTGCTGTCTCTTCACTATTGATGTGAGGAAACGGAGCTTGTCTGCAATTTAAGTTTCCCAATAATAGGCATCTGGGCTGTCCTCTTACCTTGGGTTTTTGGTAGCATCTGCATCGCTGGTTTACAGCAGCCCTTTTGGCCTTCCAGCTCCTGGAAGCTTGTTCAATCAAGACATAACCTTTTACCAGTTATGACTAACTGCTGAAGGGAAAGAAAAAATCCTCAGTGTGAGGCAGTAGGCTACAGTGTTCGGAGACCTGTGACCGCATTGCCTGGCCAGGGCCTGATTTGAGTGGAAGCTTGTTATAAACACCTCAGGTGTTAGAAAAAGCCAATATGTCAAGAATTAATCTGCATGAATATGCTATTTTGCCCTGCTCAGATTTGTGTGGGAGCTTGTAAGAAAACCCCAGATCTTAGAGAAAGCCAATGCATCAAGGCCTAATCTCCATAAATATTCTAAGAGCTCTCAAAGAAGAAAAATGAACCATTGGGCCGACATTAATTGTGCCCAGAGATAATTAGAACGAAGTGTTGTTAATTGTGTGCTGCTTTAATGTTATGTAGCCATGGCCTTGTTTTTTTTCATGGAGGGTATAAATTTTGATGTCAGAAACTAAAAGCTGGTTGGCTTGATTAATCAAAAGGCCTCAGTTTGCTTAGTTACAGCCAATTAGGCATTTTAATCCTCACTCTGCAAAGTATGATTAAGCCTGGTATGTCCTGAGTATAATTGGAAAACAAAACCCCAAATCTTGGTTCTTTTTTCATAGTGGGTATCTGAGTTGTCCTAGATGTAACTCTTCTCAGTAACTTACCTAAGTGTCATGAATAAAAATTATAAGCTCTGCTTCAAAAAGCAGTTTGATTGATGAACAGTCCCAGTTACAGAACCACAGCATTCTATAAACTCTAATAGTTTGCCAGGAGAAAATGTTACATGGCCTTGGGGGAAATAAAATAGTGGTTCCAGAAAAATGCCCTTGTTATATAGGTATTGCCTTTTTATGCTGAGTCAGTAATACAGTCACCTTAAATCTATGAAGTGTTATAAGAAATCCACTTACTCTGATTTCTGATGACAGCCTTTTGAGGGTGACCTAATTCATTAGCATTCAAATCAGCCCCAACCCTAGGGCCTCTCTACTTTGGGAGTGGGAAATATACAGTTTTACTTTAAAACCAAAGCAGTGTGACCAAGTACTCTAATGGTTCAGGGATTTTAAGATTTGAACATGGGAGGAGAGATTACAAACCATCCTGGTTGTAAAAACTCTCTACCGTATTGGTTTGGGTAATTCGTCCTATTTCAGAACCATCTAAAATATCTTTGCTTTTATTTGTGAATTTAACTCTCTAAATATAAGTGTCCTCAGCATCATGCTCAATTGCCTTCCTGGTTTTCTAACTGGAACCCATTAGTTAGTCACCCAGTGTAGGCTCGACCTCTTCAGTGTTCAATGTTGCTAAGTATTCAACTAATATAGGGGTGTGGAGCTCTTCTGGAAAGTAAGTTTCTGCTGTGCTTTTAAAGAAGATACAGCTTGTAAAATGCATCTGTTGTTTGTTTTGAACAGACCATACCTCAACATAGCAAAGAAAAAAGGAAATGCTTTCAAAATCACAGCAAGGAACATGACCTGTTTGGAAATTTTGGATCTTTTCTCAAGGCAGAGTCTTTTCCTTTACTTTTGTCTCATTGGTAGTCGTATCCACGGGAGCTTTCTTAGAAGCAGGAAAAGCACCTTTTCCCGTGACATCATTATTGGTTTTTGCTTTTTATGTGCCTAGGGCCAAAGTCAAATTGGTTTTGGTAATCTCATAAAATACTCATAAAATACCAAGATGACCGTGAATTCATTTAGAGGAGACTGCCTCCCATATAGTGTAGTAACTTGGGGGAAAGAACTCTAAGTAATTCCAGCTTGAAATGAGAAGCAACCACAGGCAAACAGAGTATGATGTGCAGAAGCTTCTAAGTCCATATGATAAAATGCATTCCTCAGAAACCCAAGTAGCCAAAATTCTCCCTGCAGTCTAGTTTTATGAGAGAGACAAATAAAACAAACAGGATTTTCTCCCCCAAAAGCAGAGTCTGCATAGTTCTGAGACGAATGTAAATTCATCTGAGTGCAGACCCTATCTGAGTGCAGACCCCATTTGTGGTCTTTCCCAGTGCTCAGTGTTGAAAATCTGATCCCAAGGGCCTCATGGCAAAGGCAAAAGCGCTTCATGGATCATCAGAAAGAATCTAAACCATGCTCATTATCAAGTAATTATTATAATAGATTTAATAAGTATCTATTGACTATAATAATAATATTATAATTATAATAATTGTATAATAATTGTATAATACTGCAACCTCTTGTTGCCAGACAGATGTAAATTTGGTAAATTCACTGGCAGTACATTTTGGGGGAAAAATATAAAAAGAGACTCATCTGAATATCTTATGTAGCTCTTCAACTAGCTCAGCTCACGATTCCCAAAAAGGAATTTTTCAAAAGTATTTCTAGTAAGGTGCACTCTAGGAGTAGATATTTAATGAACAGATTAAAGTTTGGTTTGTTAAAAAAATATGAATTTCTTTATCCCACATTGACCTAGTGTGAAGTTTTTCAAAGAGCTAGAAAAGAATTCTTTATTCTTCCTCCTCTGCCGTCACCCCAGCACCCTTACATTCTCCTTCACTGACCGCAGACAAGTGGGCAGACAGACACACACACACCCCACGTTATGCTGTATGCATCGCGTACACCCGCCCCCCGCCCCAGGCTGCAGGACCATCTGAGAGTGGACATGCTTTTAGCGAGTCACACAGGTGGCTTGAGGACCCTGAGACGTTGTGCTTCCAGGCTTCCGTGCTGGCACCTTTATCACTGATGCTCATATTTCACTTGCTCACCAATTTCTTTGCATCTTCTCATCCCTGGGGTGATGAAAAGGGGGAGGGGATCTCTTGTCCCTCTTTTTCACCATGTTTTTTAATTCACTTTACTTTTTATTGAAGCCTAGTTGATTTACAATGTTGTGTTAGTTTCAGATGTGCAGCAAAGTGATTCAGTTATGCATAAATATATATATATATATATATATATATATATATACACACACATATTCTTTTTCAGATTCTTTTCCATTATAGGTTATTATAAGATATTGAATATGGTTCCCTGTGCTATACAGTAGGACCTTGTTGTTCATCTATTTTATATATAGTAGTGTCTGTCTGTTAATCCCAGACTCTTGATTTATTCCTTCCTATTCTCTTCCTCTTTGGTAACCATAAGACTGTTTTCTATGTCTATGACTCTGTTCCTGTTTTGTAAATAAGTTTATTTGTATTACTTTTTAATATTCCATATGATTTTATATGGTATTTATCTTTCTCTGTCTGACTTTACTTAGTATGATAATCTCTAGGTCAATCTATGTTGCTGCAAATGGCAGAATTTCATTCTTTTTATGGCTGAGTAATGTTCCATTGTGTATATATATATATACCACATCTTTTTTTTTCTTTTTACATCTTTATTGGAGTATAATTGCTTTACAGTGGTGTGTTAGTTTCTGCTTTATAACAAAGTGAATCAGTTATACATATACATATATCCCCATATCTCTTCCCTCTTGCACCTCCCTCCCTCCCACCCTCCCTATCCCACCCAAGTGGTCACAAGGCACCGAGCAGATCTCCCTGTGCTATGCGGCTGCTTCCCACTAGCTAGCTATTATACATTTGGTAGTGTATATATGTACATGCCACTCTCTCACCTTGTCCCAGTTTACCCTTCCCCCTCCCCGTATCCTCAAGTCCAACCTCTGGTAGGTCTGCGTCGTTATTGCCGTCTTGCCCGTAGGTTCTTCATGACCTTTTTTTTTTTTTTTGATTCCATATATATGTGTTAGCATACGGTATTTGTTTTTCTCTTGCTAATTTACTTCACTCTGTATGACAGTCTCTAGGTCCATCCACCTCACTACAAATAACTCAGTTTTGTTCCTTTCTATGGCTGAGTAATATTCCATGGTATATATGTGCCACATCTTCTTTATCTGTGCATCTCTCAATGAACACTTAGGTTGCTTCCATGTCCTGGCTATTGGAAATACAGTGTTGCAATGAACATTGTGGTACAAATATCTTTTTGAATTACGGTTTTCTCAGGGTATATGCCCAGTAGTGGGATTGCTGGGTTGTATGGAAGTTCTATTTTTAGTGTTTTAAGGAACCTCCATACTGTTCTCCATAGTGGCTGTATCAATTGACATTCCCACCAACAGTGCAAGAGGGTTCCCTTTTCTCCACACCCTCTCCAGCATTTATTATTTGTAGATTTTTTGATGATGGCCATTCTGACCGGTGTGAGATGATATCTCACTGTAGTTTTGATTTGTATTTCTCTAATGATTAACGATGTTGAGCGTCCTTTCATGTGTTTGCTGGCAATCTGTGTATTTTCTTTGGAGAAATGTCTATTTAGGTCTTCTGCCCATTTTTGGATTGGGTTGTTTGTTTTTCTGATATTGAGCTGCATGAGATGCTTGTAAATTTTGGAGATTAATCCTTTGTCAGTTGCTTCATTTGCAAATATTTTCTCCCATTCTCAGGGTTGTCTTTTCCTCTTGTTTATGGTTTCCTTTGCTGTGCAAAAGCTTTGAAGTTTCATTAGGTCCCATTTGTTTATTTTTGGTTTTTATTTGCATTTCTCTAGGAGGTGGGTCAAAAAGGATCTTGCTGTGATTTATGTCATAGAGTATTCTGCCTATGTTTTCCTCTAAGAGTTTGATAGTGTCTGGCCTTACATTTAAGTCTTTAATCCATTTTGAGTTTATTTTTGTGTATGGTATTACGGAGTGTTCTAATTTCAGTCTTTTACATGTAGCTGTTCAGTTTTCCCAGCACCGCTTATTGAAGAGGCTGTCTTTTCTCCACTGTATATTCTTGCCTCCACTATCAAAGATAAGGTGACCATATGTACGTGGGTTTATCTCTGGGCTTTGTATCCTGTTCCAATGATCTATATTTCTGTTTCTGTGCCAGTACCATACTGTGTTGATTACTGTTGCTTTGTAGTATAGTCTGAAGTCAGGGAGCCTGATTCCTCCAGCTCTGTTTTTCTTTCTCAAGATTGCTTTGGCTATTCAGGCTCTTGTGTGTTTCCATATAAATTGTGAAATTTTTTGTTCTAGTTCTGTGAAAAATGCCCGTGGTAGTTTGATAGGGATTGTATTGAATCTGTAGATTGCTTTGGGTAGTAGACTCATTTTCACAGTGTTGATTCTTCCAATCCAAGAACATGGTATACCTCTCCATCTGTTTGTATCATCTTTATTTTCTTTCATCAGTGTCTTATAGTTTTCTGCATATAGGTCTTTTGTCTTCTTAGGTAGGTTTATTCTTAGATATTTTATTCTTTTTGTTGCAGTGGTAAATGGGAGTGTTTTCTTACTTTCACTTTCAGATTTTTCATCATTAGCGTATAGGAAAGCAAGAGATTTCTGTGCATTAATTTTGTATCCTGCTACTTTACCAAATTCATTGATTAGCTCTAGTAATTTTCTGGTAGCATCTTTAGGATTCTCTATGTATAGTGTCAGGTCATCTGCAAACAGGGACAGCTTTACTTCTTTTCCGATTTGGATTTTTTATTTCTTTTTCTTCCCTGATTGCTGTGGCTAAAACTTCCAAAAGTATGTTGAATAAGAGTGGTGAGAGTGGGCAACCTTGTCTTGTTCCTGATCTTAGTGGAAATGCTTTCAGTTTTTCACCATTGAGGATGACGTTGTCCGTGGGTTTGTCATATATGGCCTTTATTATGTTAAGGTAAGTTCCTTCTATGCCTACTTTCTCAAGGGTTTTTATCATAAATGGGTGTTAAATTTTGTCAAAAGCTTTCTCTGCATCTATTGAGATGATCATATGGTTTTTCTCCTTCAACTTGTTAATATGGTGTATCACATTGATTGATTTGTGTATATAGAAGAATCCTTGCATTCCTGGGATAAACCCCACTTGATCATGGTGTATGATCATTTTAATGTGCTGTTAGATTCTGTTTGCTAGTATTTTGTTGAGGATTTTTGCATCTGTGTTCATCAGTGATACTGGCATGTAGTTTTCTTTCTTTGTTACATCTTTGTCTGGTTTTGGTATCAGGGTGATGGTGGCCTCGTAGAATGAGTTTGGGAGTGTTCCTCCCTCTGCTATATTTTGGAAGGAGTTTGAGAAGGATAGGTGTTAGCTCTTCTCTAAATGTTTAATAGAATTCACCTGTGAAGCCATCTGGTCCTGGGCTTTTGTTTGTTGGAAGATTTTTAATCACAGTCTCAATTTCAATGCTTGTGATTGGTCTGTCCATATTTTCTATTTCTTCCTGGCTCAGTCTCAGAAGGTTCTGCTTTTCTAAGAATTTGTCCATTTCTTCCAGGTTGTCCATTTTATTGGCATAGAGTTGCTTCTAGTAATCTCTCATGATCCTTTGTATTTCTGCAGTGTCAGTTGCTACTTCTGCTTTTTCATTTCTAATTCTATTGATTTGAGTCTTCTTCCTCTTTTTCTTGATGAGTCTGGCTAATGTTTTATCCATTTTGTTTATCTTCTCAAAGAGCCAGCTTTTAGTTTTATTGATCTTTGCTATCATTTCCTTCATTTCTTTTTCATTTATTTCTGATCTGATCTTTATGATTCCCTTCCTCCTGCTAATTTTGTTTTTTTTTTTGTTCTTCTTTCTCTAATTGCTTTGGTGTAAGGTTAGGTTATTTATTTGAGATTTTTCTTGTTTCTTAAGGTAGGATTGTATTGCTATAAACTTCCCTCTTAGAACTGCTTTTGCCACATCCCATAGGTTTTGGGTCATCATGTTTTCATTGTCATTTTTTTCTAGGTATTTTTTGATTTCCTCTTTGATTTCTCCAGTGATCTCTTGGTTATTAAGTAGTTTAGTGTTTAGCCTCCATGTGTTTGTATTTTTTACAGATTTTTTCCTATAATTGACATCTAGTCTCATAGTGTTGTGGTTGGAAAAGATACTTGATACGATTTCAGTTTCCTAAAATTTACCAAGGCTTCATTTGTGACCCAATGTATAATCTATCCTGGAGGATGTTCCATAAGGACTTGCGGAGAAAGTGTATTCTGTTGTTTTTGGATGGAATGTCCTATAAATATCAATTAAGTCCCTCTTGTTTAATGTATCATTTAAAGCTTGTGTGTCATTATTTATTTTCATTTTGGATGATCTGTCCATTGGTGAAAGTGGGGTGTGAAAGTCCCCTATCATGATTGTGTTACTGTCGATTTCCCCTTTTATGTCTGTTAGTATTTGCCTTATATATTCAGGTGCTCCTATGTTGGGTGCATAAATATTTACAATTGTTATATCTTCTTCTTGGATTGATCCCTTGATCATTATGTAGTGTCCTTCTTTGTCTCTTGTAACGTTCTTCATTTTAAGGTCTATTTTGTCTGATAATGAGAATCGCTCCTCCAGCTTTCTTTTGCTTTCCATTTGCGTGGAATATCTTTTTCCATCCCCTCACTTTCAGTCTGTATGTGTTCCTACATCTGAAGTGGGTCTCTTTTAGACAGCATATATATGGGTCTTGTTTTTGTATGCATTCAACCAGTCTGTGTATTTTGGTTGGGGCACTTCATCCATTTACATTTAAGGTAATTACTGGTATGTATGTTCCTATTACCATTTTGTTAATTGTTTTGGGTTTATTGTAGGGTTTTTCCTTCTCTTGTGTTTCCTTCCCAGAGAAGTTCCTTTAGCATTTGTTGTAAAGCTGGTTTTCTTGTGCTGAATTCTCTTAGCTTCTGCTTGTCTGTAAAGGTTTTGATTTCTCCATCAAATTTGAATGAGATCCTTGCTCTGTAATCTTTGTTGTAGGTTTTTCCCTTTCATCACTTTAAATATGTCCTGCCACTCCCTTCTGGCTTGCAGAGTTTCTGCTGAAAGATCAGCAGTTAAGTTTATGGGGATTCCCTTGTATTCTATTTGTTGTTTTTCCCTTTCTGCTTTTAATATTTTTTCTTTGTATTTAATTTTTGATAGTTTCATTAGTATGTGTCTTGACGTGTTTCTCTTTGGATTTATCCTGTATGGAACTCTCTGTGCTTCCTGGACTTCATTAACTATTTCCTTTCCCATATTAGGAAAGTTTTCAACTATAATCTCTTCAAATATTTTCTCAGTCCCTTTCTTTTTCTCTTCTTCTTCTGGGACCCCTATAATTCAAATGTTGGTGCATTTAATATTGTCCCAGAGGTCTCTGAGACTGTCCTGAATTCTTTTCATTCTTTTTTCTTTATTCTGCTCTGCAGTAGTTATTTCCACTATTTTATCTTCCAGGTCACGTATCCGTTCTTCTGCCTCAGTTATTCTGCTATTGATCCCTTTTAGAGAATTTTTAATTTCATTTATTGTGTTGTTCATCACTGTTTGTTCTTTAGTTCTTCTAGGTCCTTGTTAAACGTTTATTGTATTTTCTCCATTCTGTTTCCAAGATTTTGGATCATCTTTACTATCATTATTCTGAATTATTTTTCAGGTAGTCTGCCTATTTCCTCTTCATTTGTTAGGTCTCGTGGGTTTTTACCTTGCTCCTTCATCTGCTGTGTGTCTCTCTGTCTTCTCATTTTGCTTAACTTAATGTGTTTGGGGTCTCCTTTTCACAGGCTGCAAGTTCGTAGCTCCCGTTGTTTTTGATGTCTGTCTCCAGTGGCTAAGGTTGGTTCAGTGGGTTGTGTAGGCTTCCTGGTGGAGGATAGACTTCCTGGTGGAGGGGACTAGTGCCTGTGTTCTGGTAGATGAGGCTGATCTTGTCTTTATGGTGGGCAGGTCCACGTCTGGTGGGGTGTTTTGTGGTGTCTGTGGCCTTATTATGATTTTAGGCAGCCTCTCTGCTAATGGGTGGGGTTGTTTTCCTGTCTTGCTAGTTGTTTGGCATAGAGTGTCTAGCACTGTAGCTTGCTGGTTGTCGAGTGGAGCTGGGTCTTGGCTTTGCGATGGAGATCTCTGGGAGATTTTCACCGTTTGATATTACGTGGAGCTGGGAGATCTCTTGTGGACCAGTGTCCTGAACTTAGCTCTCCCACCACAGAGGCACAGCCCTGACGCCTGGCTGGAACACCAAGAGCCTGTCCTCCACATGGCTCAGAATAAAAGGGAGAAGAAAAAGAAAGAAAGAAAGATGAAGGTAAAATAAAATAAAAAATTATTAAAATAAAACATAAGAATTATTTTTAAAAAATTGTTTTAAGTAATAAAAAGAAAGAAGAGAGCAACCAAACCAAAAAAGAAATCCACCAATGATAACAAGTGCTAAAACTATACAAAAAATTAAAAACCAAAAAAACAGAACCCTAGGACATATGGTAAAAGCAAAGCTATACAGACAAAATCACACACAGAAGCATACACATACACACTCACAAAAAGAGAAAAAGGGAGAAATATATATGTATCATTGCTCCCAAAGTCTACCTCCTCAATTTGGGATGATTCATTGTCTATTCAGGTATTCCACAGATGCAGGTATATCAAGTTGATTGAGGAGATTTAATCCACTGCTCCTGAGGCTGCTGGGAGAGATTTCCCTTTTCTTTGTTCGCACAGCTACCGGGGTTCAGCTTTGGATTTGGCCCCGCCTCTGCGTGTAGGTAACCTGAGGGCGTCTGTTTTTCCGCTCAGACAGGACGGGGTTAAAGGAACCGCTGATTCGGGGGCTCCGGCTCACTTAGGCCTGGGGGAGGGAGGGGCACGGAGTGTGGGGCGAGCCTGCGGTGGCAGAGGCCAGCGTGACGTTGCACCAGCCTGAGGCGCGCTGTGCGTTCTCCCGGGTAAGTTGTCCCTGGGTCACGGGACCCTGGCAGTGGCGGGCTGCACAGCCTCCCCGGAAGGGGTGTGTGGAGAGTGACCTGTGTTCACACACAGGCTTCTTGGGGGCGGCAGCAGCAGCCTTAGCGTCTCCCGCCCGTCTCTGGGGTCCGTGCTTTTAGCCGCGGCTCGCGCCCGTCTCTGGAGCTCCTTTAAGCAGCGCTCTTAAAACCCCTCTCCTCGCGCACCAGGAAACAAAGAGGCAAGAAAAAGTCTCTTGCCTCCTCGGCAGCTCCAGACCTTTTCCCGGACTCCCTCCCGGCTAGCCGTGGCGCACTAACCCCCTTCAGGCTGTGCTCACGCCGCCAACCCCAGTCCTCTCCCTGCGCTCCGACCCGAGCCTCAGCCCCCAGCCCCCGCCCGCCCTGGCACCTGAGCAGACAAGCCTCTCAGGCTGGAGAGTGCTAGTCGGCACCGATCCTCTGTACAAGCCTCTCGGGCTGGTGAGTGCCGGTCGGCCCCGATCCTCTGTGCGGGAATCTCCCCGCTTTGCCCTCCGCACCCCCGTGGCTGTGCTCTGCTCCGCGGCCCCGAAGCTCCCCCCTCCACCACCCGCAGTCTCCGCCCGCGAAGGGGCTCCTAGTGTTTGGTAACCTTTCCTCCTTCACGGCTCCTTCCCACTGGTGCAGGTCCCGCCCCTATTCTTTGTCTCTGTTTTTCCTTTTGCCCTACCCAGGTATGTGGGGAGTTTCTTGCCTTTTGGGAGGTTGGAGGTCTTCTGCCAGCGTTCAGTAGGTGTTCTGTAGGAGTTGTTCCACGTGTAGATGTATTTCTGGTGTATCTGTGGGGAGGAAGGTGATCTCTGCGTCTTACTCCTCCGCCATCTTGAAGCTCTCCCTATACCACATCTTCTATATTTATTCATCTGTCAGTGGACATTTAGGTTGTTTCTGTGTCTTGGCTCTTGGAAATAGTGCTGCTCTGAGCACTGGCATGCACGTATCTTTTCAAATTAGAGTTTTCATCTTTTTCCAGATATTTGCCCAGGAGTGGGATTGCTGGATCATAATGGTAAGTCTATTTTTAGTTGTTTAAGGAACCTCCATATTTCCCCATGTTTCTTTATTCTGATTTCTCTGGCTCCTTGTTGCTTCTGAATCAGGGTGCCACCGATTCATTGTGGCATAGGACTTTTCTAGTCCATTCGAACTTTTTTTTCATTCTACATAATGAATTGGTTATAATGAATCAGCCAATCACCCTATATTCATCTTTTGGTATCTGTGGCTCTAAACTTGATTTATTTGTGCCAAGGAATTGCTATCTACTTGCCAAAGTAGAGGTGTGGGAAAGATGGAGGGACGGGCAAAATGTTGAACCTGGGTCTGCAGTCATTTCAAAAGCCATGGCTTCCAAGAGGCCAGGTTCCAGCTGGCCAGGATACCAAGATACGCCTCTGTGTTGGTGCCTTCTGTCTCCGACTTTGCAAGGAGGGTCTGGAGGATGGGTCTTTTCTTCTCACACAGCCTCTCCTTTAAGGCTGTCCAAAGAACTCCTCACTATTTGTCACTCCATCTCCAAGTCTCAAATTTGATCCCCAAACCTTTACTCTGAATGACCAGTTTACGTTTTCTCCAACTGCTTGCCAGCGAGGCTGTCAGCTGCTGCCGTTTCTCTGCCTTCCGCCGATGCCCCTTTGCTGGGGAGGCCGTGCTTCATGGAGTCTTTAAAGCAGAAATTCTTCTGCTCACTCAGCAGGCAACAGGCCCTTTTAACTGCTCTCTGCAGCTATTTGGGTACCTGCTGCCGGCTGCTCCCTGCATAGAAACAGCTGAGAGGAGTCATGTTGCAATGAGCTACAAACCTAACAGAAAAACTAGCCCCCCAAACCAGCTATTCATAAATGGGACCCACTTTTTTTCTCGAAGCCTCACTCACATTGTTGCATTGGAAAAAGTATAGAGAAAGAGTCCATAGAATATAAAATTAAAGTGGGAGCTGTTTTGGTATTAAAATAACTGTAATGAATATAGTTGTTCTGCCATTATCTAAGTCAGCCCACAGACACTTGTCACTGTTCCCCTCCCTTCCCTGTATCCTTTGGGCATTCATTAAGGAGGCTATAAGGATGCCAAGGTAGTGGAGAAAGATTTTGGAAGCCCCAGTGCATCTCAGGTCAGGGTGATTTCAGTTTCCCTAGCAAGTTTGTGTATTTCAGCACTGAGGCTAATTTCATAGCAGAAAGTATGTAGTGATCCTTCCTGAAGAATAAGAAGATATTCCCACAGGACAGTGCATTGGCAATCTGGGACAGGGGGCAGTTGAAACTGGTAAAAAATGCACTAATATATAGCCCCCAAAATGTGAATTTGTAAATTTGCATTTCTTTTATCTGGGATTTAAATTCCCAAAAAAATGCAACTGTCCTGTTGTCTCTCACTAGAGTGTGGGCTCCCAGAGGACGACAGTGAGGTACAGTTTCACCCCGAATTTCTGTTGGGACAGAGCTCACTGCGGTGAATTGTAGCATGTGCTTAAATCTCCCAGGCAGTAAACTGCATATGAATACAAAGGTTTATAACAAGAAGAGGTGCCCTGCTAAAGGGATGGTAAACCAAGATGATAGTTACAGCACTAATCTGTTTTCCATTCTTTGGCTGCAGGGAATTGTGTCCTATCTGCTGAGGGAATCATTTTATTTTAAAATTACACTATATTATTAATACTGATAAACCAGGACAGAACAAAACCCAGAGTAGACTCACCTATTTTGCATCATTTCTGGTTTTCATTTATTCTACTTTCAGTACATAAATTAGCATATCTTATTTTAAAATCAGCACTGCTGTGCAGTGCCATTTAATGACTTTTAGGCAGAGTTGACTAATCCATAGGTCATTTTTTTTTTTAAACACCCAAGAGAAGAGCTTTTACAAAAAATCCCAGTGTTAACAACTTGAAAGTCTATAATTCTTGTAGTTCTCCCATTTCATTTTTATGTCACAGAATATTTAATTTTCTTTAATTTAAGGATCACCACCTCTATTTTAATTCACTTTAAGCATACGACAAATAAAAAATCATTTAAACCTACTGTGATCCTTTGGGTAGAAGTAACATGCCCCCTGTGTGACTGAATTTTTTATTGTATGTGTAGGAAACACCACTGAATTTACTTTGTCCATTTTGATCAATGCTTTATAACTCTCACTTTTCAAAACTAAGTCCTGTGATAATTTGGCCTCATATATGAACTTCTGAAGGTAATAAAACATTCATGAATTGCAGCTACTGACTCACTTTTTACAGTTTTCATTTCCTTGTCAGCTTTTCAACACAGAGAAATTAGAGGTGTTTTGGGGAGATGGGAGGCAGTGAGAGCTTAGCCGGTACCTGCAGAAAGATCGATGGTATTTTAAGGGCAGCTGTCCTCTGCAGAGTCATTATAAATTCCAAAGACCAGCCAAACACCATCATTACTCATTATGGCTGAATTAAAACTGGGTGTTCACCCTGAAGATGACTCTGGATCAGGTATCAGTTGCCTCTTTTCCCCTGGATGCCTTAGGAGGTCACTTACCTGCCAGAGGACAGCCTGTTTCTTAAAGAATATCTTGCTGAGAAACTCACCCCCAAATCCTTTCACAGAAGCGAACTTGGAAATTGATTACCAGACAGACTGAGGGGGGAATCCCATGGCCAGCTGCCCTTCCCTTCCCCTCCCCTCCCCTCCCTTCCCTTCCCTTCCCTTCCCTTTCTTTATTTCAGCTTTGCCATTGTAGCATGAAAGTAGAGCCTGTAGATAATATGTAACCAAATGACGCATTATTTAAATAACAGACTGCAGGCCAGGGTTTGCTGATCCCTGTTCTAGAGCTATCACAATGACTCAATTTAATCAAAATTTTCTTAGAATTTACAATACAATTGTGAATTTTCTTCACATTCTATCGGTTTATTTTTTATCATGAAAAACATTACTCCCCTCCCTTCCCTTCCCCTCCCCTCCCTTCTCTTCCCTTCCCTCTGACTTCGACCTCATCAGTAACTCCCCCATTTCACTAATTTCCTGTATTTTAGCTCCCTCCCCCAACTCCAAGTGTCTAATATTAAAATGCAAATCTCTTAGGATAACTATTACATGAACATAGATTTCCTGACAAAGGCAAGTAGGACATGCCTTTACCTATGTTAAGAAAAACAAAAATTCACTTGAGTAAATTTAAAGATCAAATTGACTTTATTTGGTGATTCGTGAATTGAGCAGCATCCCATCCAGCAACAGAGAGGAACTCTGCTGAGCTATAGAAAAATAAGGGTTTTTAGAGGTGGAAAGGGAGTCGCAAAAGGAAACTATTAACAAAAAATGTGTTGTTTCAGGCAAGGTTGCCCTCCTAAGGGGAATGAAAGGGGTCTGTGGATCCGTTGGGCAGATTCTCTCCCTAGTGGTGAACAGGTGACTGCACGTTGACTGATTAAAGGTTACCTTCCTGAGAGAAGCTGAAACTGCAGTTAGGTTAAGTATTAACTCTTGGTTTCCTGAAGTGGGGCTTAGCATAAAGTGACTCCATTTGGGGCCTGTTTTCTCCCTTTTAATACCTATTAGCCTTCACTTCACAGGGAAGTGAAGAGAGCTGACTGTTTTGGGTCTTGGACTTTTCTGAACATTGAACTGTTCCTAATGCTGAAGCAGCATGGTAGAAATCAGCCGAGTCTGGACTCTTTATTCCTGGGTTCAGTTCCTGCTCCTATCACTGACTTTGCGGAAGCTTGTTAACACTTCTGAGAATCAGTTCCCCATCTATGTAAGGGGAGTCATAATACATGTGCAAATGGATTCAATGAAAGATAATATTTTTCAATGCTAGCGTAGGGTGTGGCACAATAAGAGTCGCTTCTTTCTTCCTTTCTAAACTGAGTAGCAGAACCTTTAGGGCTATTCCCTTTAAGTAAGGCTGAGGCGGTTCTTTTCACCCAGCTTGTGGGAAAATGACCTATGAAGAAGAATGTTAGCCCTGTGTGCTATGCTTTCTTGATGTCTCCTGCGGCATCCAGATGATGGGAAATTCCTTCAGTAGTTTCCCAGTGCTGAGCGCTCCTTCTTCCTGCTCCGTGCGCAATTCCATTGTTGCCACTGCTCGCCACGTTCCTTGCCCTGCTTGTTCAGCTGTGCCATCTTCCTTCCAAGTAATAAAGGAGCCAGACAAACCCCTGCCGGTGCTTCTGACCATCCTTCCTTCCTCCTCCTTCCCCCTCTCCCACAGTAGGGACAAGTCACCCCCAAGGATCCCATGTTCTAAGCTGGGACTGGGGAAAGAG